>NC_142800.1:57342077-57387699 GCF_049724085.1 Artemia sp. Qi Xiang Cuo
TTCTTTTTCTCTTTAAAATGCTAATACCGGAAATATGATGATAGGATGTATCAACAGGTAATGTGTTACCAGCAACAGTAGCAAGGAGTTGTCCCCGATCATCGCCAATTATTTTTAAGTTTGCATTCTCTTTGAGCACTAATTTCTCTGGTAATGTTACCCTCGCATATCCACCGTTTACACGATTGAAATTCTTGGGTACTCCAAAGAAATCTAACTTCTCGCTGTCATGACAACACATGCATACATTTCCAATAGTGTTACCACTTGCACTTGTTTCATAGTTCAGGTATTTCTCCTTGTCAGCATTCAACACGACGATAATTTTTTCATGTGCACATACTTTCGTCGAATAATTCATCTTCACTTTTTTTACAGATATGAATTGTGTGTTTATCCTACCACTGCATAAAAATTACTGATTTAATGCACGCAATAAACTAGGTAGTGTCGATAACCTGCCATAGAGTACCAGTGGGAAAGCCGCGTCGTGTCTATGAACATGCACAAAGTACGATTGGTAGAGCTGTAAGCATATTTCATGTCATTTTAAGATACGTCAAAAAGTTTAAAAAAACCATGTTAAAAAAATTCAAACTTATTTTAAAAAAGGGGGGGAAGGGGTCCGGGTGGGCTTTGGGGGCTGGAGGGGCTTGAGGGGGACCGAGGGTCTTTGGGGTTGGGGTAGGGTACCTCAAGACACTGTTCAAATGGAACTTGTGTGTGAATATTCTTCATGAAGATATGGAGCTCCACTTTAATTCTGAGTTTTCTCTAAGAAGTGCAAAATGTACAAATTCTCTTCTGAATTTTCTTAGAGAAGAGAAAAAAAAGTTAGCTCAATTCTGAAATTTAACAATGAAAATTAAAAAGCTTTCATTTCAGTTCCTAATTTCTCAAAGACATAAGACATTTAAAGTTCAATTCTAAATTTTTCCATAGAAGATAGGAATGGCTATACTATGATTGTGATTATTTACCATGAAGATAAAAAGTTTCACTTCATTTCTAATTTTTCTTAAATTCAGTTCATTAATCTAACCACCAAAAATAATAGGTTAGGTTAGGTTAGGTATAAATAAATATTAATAAATAATTAGAAATATTTCTCCATGTTTAAGTTAGGTTAGGTTAGGTTAACTTATCATGAGAGCTCATGATAAGCTAATCTAACCTAACTTAAACATATGATTAAATTAGGTTAGGTTAGGCTAGGTTAGGTTAGGTTAGGTTAAGTTAGGTTAGGTTAGATTATGTTAGGTTAAGTTAAGTTAGGTTAGGTTAGGTTAAGTTAGGTTAGGTTAAGTTAGGTTAGATTAAGTTAGAGTAAGTTAGGTTAGGTTAGGTTAGGTTAAGTTAGGTTAGGTTAAGTTACGTTAGCCTAAGTACGCGCGCGTATAGGTTAGGTTAGGTTAGGTGGGATTAAGTTAGGTTAGATTAGTTTAGGTTAGATTAAGTTAGGTTAGTTTTAGGTTGGTTAGGGTTGGTTAGATTAAGTTAGGTTAGGTTAAGTTAGGTTAGGTTAACCTAAGTACGCGCGCGTACGTAGGCTAACCTAACCTAACCTAAAATAACCTAACCTAACCTAAACTAAAAGAACCTAACATAAACAAACATAACTTAATCTAACCTAACCTAACCTAACTTAACCTAAACTAACTTAACCAAACCTAACCTAACCTATACGCGCGCGTACGCAGGCTAACCCAACCTAACCTAACCTAACCTAACTTAATCTAACCTAATCTAACTTAACCTAATCTAACTTAACCCAACCCAACCTAACCTAACTTAAACTAAACAAACTTAATCTAACCTAACCTAACTTAACTTAACCTAACATAACTTAATCTAACCTAACCTAACTTAACCTAATCTAACTTAATCTAGCCTAATTTAATCTAGCCTAACCTAATTTAATCTTTTTGCCGTGTTTAAGTTAGGTTAGCTTAGCTTATCATGAGCTCTCATGATAAGTTAACCTAACTTAAACATGGAGAACTGTTTCTAATTATTTATTAATATTTATTTATACCTAACCTAACCTATTGTTTTTGGTGGTTAGATGAATGAACCGAATTTAAGAAAATTGAGAAATAAAGTGAAACTTTTTATCTTCATGGTAAATAATCACAAACATAGTATAGTCATTCCTATCTTCTATGGAAAAATTTAGAATTGAACTTTAAATTTTTTAAATCTTTGAGAAATTAGGAACTGAAATGGAAGCTTATTCATTTTCATTGGTAAATTTCAGAATTGAGCTAACTTTTTTCTCTTCTCTAAGAAAATTCAGAAGAGAACTTGTACATTTTGCACTTCTTCGAGAAAACTCAGAATTAAAGTGGAGCTCCATATCTTCATGAAGAATATTCACACACAAGTTCCATTTGAACAGTGTCTTGAGGTACCCTACCCCAACCCCAAAGACCCACCGTGCCCCTCAAGCCCCTCGAGCCCCCCCAGCCCCACCGGACCCCTTCCCCCCCTTTGTTTACATTATTTTGAATTTTTTTTAAATGGTTTTTTTAACTTTTTTACGTATCTTAAAATGACATGAAATATGCTTACAGCTCTACCAATCGTACTTTGTGCATGTTCATAGACACGACGCGGCTTTCCCACTGGTACTCTATGGCAGGTTATCGACACTACCTAGTTTATTGCGTGCATTAAATCAGTAATTTTTATGCAGTGGTAGGATAAACACACAATTCATATCTGTAAATAAAGTGAAGATGAATTATTCGACGAAAGTATGTACACATGAAAAAATTATCGTTGTGTTGAATGCTGACAAGGAGAAATACCTGAACTATGAAACAAGTGCAAGTGGTAACACTATTGGAAATGTATGCATGGGTTGTCATGACAGCAAGAAGTTAGATTTCTTTGGAGTACCCAGGAATTTCAATCGTGTAAACGGTGGATATGCGAGGGTAACATTACCAGAGAAATTAGTGCTCAAAGAGAATGCAAACTTAAAAAAATTGTCGATGATCAGTGACAACTTCTTGCTACACTTGCTGTTAACACATTACCTGTTGATACATCCTATCATCATATTTCCGGTATTAGCATTTTAAAGAGAAAAAGAAGAAGACAAGCATACTCCTGCAATAAAGTCATTAATCATATCTTATCAATATGCAAAAACTGTTCTAAATTTTTCCTTAGAAGATAGGAAAAGTTATACTATGATTGTGATTATTTTCTATGAAGATAAAAAGTTTCACTTTAATTCTAAATTTTCTTAAATTTTGTTCCGACCTTTCTCAAAGAGATGAAAAAATTTAAAGTTCTGTTCCAAATATTTTCCCGGAAGAAGAAAAGTTCAACTTCGATTCTTAATTTTCTCAATGAAAATGAAATAAGTTATTGATCAATTCTATTTTCCCAAAATAATATAAAAAGTTTCCACTTCAGTTCATATTTTTCTCAAAGAGATGAAAAAATTAAAATACCATTCCAAATTTTTTTTAGAAGATAGAAAAGTTCAAGTTCTCTTCTGAATTTTACCGACGAACACCATTCAATTCTAATTTATCCACTAATTTATTCCACTTCAGTTTTAAGTTCACCAAGACATAAAAAATTTTAAGTTCAGTTCTAAATTTTTCCTTAGAAGATAGGAAAAGTTATACTGTGATTGTGATTATTTTCTATGAAGATAAAAAGTTTCACTTTTAATTCTAAATTTTCTTAAATTCAGTTCCGACCTTTCTCAAAGAGATGAAAAATTTTAAAGTTCTGTTCCAAATATTTCCCCGGAAGCGGTAAAGTAAAGTTGTGGATGAAAAGGATGGATGCTTATACTTGTAAAATGGGTTCAAGAAGGATATTAAGAAAAGAACATTTTTGTAATTAACTTTTGCAATGTTTTTCTTTACTTTGGAACCTTCAAAAAAATTATGTAGTAAAGTTTTGAGTGAAAACGATAGTTTACTTAAATATGCAAAATAGGCTTAAAACGATTATTGAGAAAAGAAATGATTCTGAAATGCCTTTTGAAAAGTATTGCTTGGTATTGGTGAAAAGGATGGGTACTTCAATTTGTAAAATGGGGTTAGGACGGTCACTAAGAAAAGAAATTGTTCTGAAATACCTTTTGAAAAGTATTTCTTGGTGTTGTGCATTCATAAAGCTGTAAAGTAAAGTTGTGGGTGAAATGGATGGCTACTTCAAATTGTAAAATGGGTTTAGGAGGGACATTAAGAAATAACTTGTTTTGAAATGTCTTTTGAAAAGTATTGCTTGGTGTTGGGCATTCAAAAAGCAGTAAAGTAAAGTTGTAGATGAAAAGGATGGGAACTTCAACTTGTAAATTGGGTTTAGGAGGGACATTATGAAAAGAACTTGCTCTGAAATGTCCTTTGAAAAGTATTTCTTGGTGTTGAGGTATCCAAAAAGCTGTAAAGTAAAGTTGTGGTGAAAAGGATGGATGCTTCAAGTTGGAAAATGGGTTTAGGAGGGACATTACGTAAAGAACTTGCTCTGAAATGTCTTTTGAAAATCATTTCCTGGTTTTGAGGTATCCAAAAAGTTGTAAAATAGAATTGTGGGTGAAAATGAAGGTTGCTTCAAATTGGAAAATGGGTGTAGAAGGGACATTAAGAAAATAACTTGTTCTGAAATAATTTTTGAAAGGTATTTCTTGGTGATGAGGTATCCAAAAAGCTGAAAAGTATAGTTGTGGGTGAAAAGGATGGATGATTCAACTTGTAAAATGGGTCTAAGAGGAACTTTAAGAAATGAACTTGCTCTGAAATGTCTTTCGAAATGTATTTCTTGGTGTTCATATATCTGAAAATTCTGTAAAGTAACGTTGTGGGTGAAAAGGCTGGGAACTTCAAGTTGGAAAATGGGTTCAGAATGTATATTAAGAAAAGAAGTTGCTCTGAAATGAATTTTGAAAGGTATTTCTTGGTGTTTGTGAATCCAAAAAGCTGTAAAGTAAAGTTGTGGGTGAAAAGGAAGGATGTTTCAACTTGTAAAATGGGTTTAGAAGGGATAATAAGAAAGGAACTTGCTCTGAAATGTCTTTTGAAAAGTGTTTCTTGGGTGTTGAGGCATCCAAAAAGCTGTAAAGTAAAGTTGCAGTTGAAATGGAAGGAATCTTAAAATTGTAACAGGGGTTTTGGAGTAACATTAATATTGGAACTTGCTCTTTAATGTCTTTTTAATATTATTTCTTTGTGTTTATTAATACTAAAAGCTTCCAAGTATAGTTGGGGGTGAAATGGATGGATGCTTCAACTTGTAAAATGGGTTTAGGAGGGACAGTAAGAAAGGAACTTGCTCTGAAATGTCTTTTGAAAGGTATTTCTTGGGTGTTGAGGCATCCAAAAAGCCGTAAAGTAAAGTTGTGGGGGAAAGGAAGGATGCTTCAACTTGTAAAATGGGTTTAGGAGGAACATTAAGAAAGGAACTTGCTCTGGAATGTCTTTTGAAAAGTATTTCTTGGGTATTGGGGTATCCAAAAAGCTGTAAAGTAAAGTTGTGGGTGAAAAGGAAGGATGCTTCAACTTGTAAAATGGGTTTAGGAGGGACATTATGAAAGGAACTTGCTCTGATTTTCAGTTTGTAAGAAAGGGCATGGTCTTTATAGCTATGACCAGGTTTTCATTAAAGTTGTGGGTGAAAACGATTAATTCTTCAACTTTTCAAACCGGTTCAGGTGGGACGCCAAGAAAGAACCTTTCTCTGGCCTGTCTTTGAAATGTATTTCATAGTATTGGCCCATACAAAAAGCTGTAAAGTAAAGTTGTGGGTGAAAAGGATGGCTACTTGAATTTGTAAAATGGGTTTAGGAGGGACATTAAGAAAAGAACTTGTTCTGAAATGCCTTTTGAAAAGTATTGCTTGGTGTTGAGCATTCAAAAAGCTGTAAAGTTGTGTGTAAAAAGGATGGATGCTTCAACTTGTAAAATGGGTTTAGGAGGGACATTAAAAAAGGAACTTGCTCTGAAATGTCTTTTGAAAAGTATTTCTTGGTGTTGAGGTATCCAAAGAGGTGCAAAGTAAAGTTGTGGGTAAAAAGGAAGGATGTTCAACTTGTAAAATGGGTTTAGGAGGGACATTAAGAAAGGAACTTGCTCTGAAATGTCTTTTGAAAAGTATTTCTTGGTGTTGAGGTATCCGAAAAGCTGTAAAGTAAAGTTGTGGGTGAAAAGGATGGGTACTTCAAGTTGGAAAATGGGTTTAGAAGGGACATTAAGAAAGGAACTTGCTCTGAAATGTCTTTTGAAAGGTATAACATAATATAATATAACATAAAATGGCATAACATAACATAACAAAACATAACATAACATAGCATAACATAACATAGCATAACAGAACATAGCATAACATAACATAACATAACATAACATTGGGGATCCGGGGGCCCTTTGGGAGCCTGGGGGACCTTTGAGGACCGGGGGCTTCTTTCGGGGTTGTGATGGGGTATGAGGACCCTTTGGGGCTGGGGTAGAGGACCTCATGACACTGTTCAAATGGAACTTGTGTATTATAACGACCACAGAGTTTCACCCTCAAATTCTCTTCTAAAACCTCTTCTAAAATCATCTTTTCAAATGTTTTTAAATGCCGAAATAATTCCCTAAAATGTCTAAAACGGTTTCGCCCAAATAACCCCTAATCGTAATTTCAGCGTGTTCCTTTTGTTTTTGGCATCCCTGCGCTGTCACATTTCAAATTACTGTGAAACTCTTTCCCGTGTTAATCTATTCATCTCTAAGATGTTTCTTGGAGAATTATTTCCAGGGCAAAGTTTTATTAATATCTTTTGGAGTTCGACCAGTAGAATTGTTTCCGGGGCAAAGTTTTATTAATGACTTGGATCTATTCCTGGAGAATTGTTTCTAGGCGAAGTTTTTTAATGTCTGACAGATGATGTCATGGTTGATTGATTTGTCAAGAAAGGGGAATTAATTTGTTGTTACTTATTTGGTGTACTGACAGAGTTAGACTAAATTGTAGATGGTCATTGACTCTGTCCCCGTTAGACTCAATAATCCAGAAAACATCCATCAAAGTGAGAAAGTTCCTGTTTTTCAAATTCTTACTTGCAAAAACCATAAAACAGACATAAACTACTGTTGACATCCGAGAAAAATATCAAATAAATTGACCAGCACACATAACAGTCCAAGAAACAACCATAAAAGTGAGAAAATTCCTGTTTTTTCAAGTGAGAAAAATTCTGTATTTTCATTCTCAGTGAGAAAACCATAAACCACGTGGTTCTGATCGTGTCAATAGGGGCCTTTCTACTTATTTATTTTTTGTTTGCTTGTTTTTTTCCCAGGGGTGATCGTATCAACCCAGTTGTCCTAGAATGTCGTGGGAGGCCTCATTGGATAGGAAATTAAATGTTTTAGTGCCATTTTTAAGTGACCAAAAGAATGGAGAGCCCCTAGGCCCCCTCCCCCGCTCATTTTTTTCCAAAGTCAGCTGCTCAAAATTTTGAGATAGCCATTTTGTTCAGCATGGTCGAAAATATTATAACTATGCCTTTTAGGATGACTGAATCCCCCAAAGTTCCTGGGGGAGGGCTGAAAGTTATGAACTTTACCAAATGTTAACTTTTTGTTTTGTTTATTGGGAAGTATACAGAAGTTTTCAGGGGGATTTTTTTTCTAGCCGGGGGGGGGATAGTTGGGGAGCTATGTGGGGGGCTCTTTACATGAAGGAAGTTTTCATGTGGGAAGGGACATTGCTATGAAGGGGGCGCCTGATTTCCCAGTATTATTTTAAAAACATGACTGAAAGTAGGGAGCAACACCAAAACTTGAAACTAACAGAAAATATTACGTATTTGTTTTGGCTCACCCCCTAGTCAATACCTCGCTCTTTAAGCCAAAGGTTTTTTAGTACTTTCATAAGAACTATTTATTCTAATTAACGGCCTTTGTGATTAAAGGGTCATTTTTAAAGAATTGAGACACAATTCGAACTTTAGCGTAATGAGCGAGGTATTGACTAGGGGGCGAACCCCCTAAAATACGTATTATAAATATATGAATATGGAAGTTCCTTACGTAAGATAATTCCTAAGTTTCGTATGTTTATTACTAATAAACACGTTTGTAAATAAAATTAAAGAGCGTTTGAGAAAGCCATTTAACAAAAAAAAGAAAAATTATCATGCAAATTTGGTATTGATTATTCATATGCGGTGAGCCAAAATCAAAACCTGCATTAATTCAAAAACATTCAAAAATCAGATAATAAAAACAAGTTTTTTTTAACTGAAAGTAAGGAGCGAAGTTAAAACTTAAAACGAACAGAAATTATCCCGTATATAAAAGGGTGTGTCCCCTCCTCAATGCCTCGCTCTTTACGCTAAAGTTGATTATTGTTTAAAAAATAGAGTTGTGGGAAAGTCAAACTTTAGAGTAAAAAGCAAGGCGTTGAGGAGGAAACAGACCCTTTATATACGGAATAGTTTCTGTTCGTTTTAAGTTTTAATTTTGTTCCTCACTTTCAGTTTAAAAAAAACTTGTTTTTTTTATTTAATCAAACAGTTCGTGGTAACGAACTGTAAGTAAGGAGCGACCCGGCTCAATGGTAACCGAAACTCTAGAAAACGGGTTTTTGATACCAATAGATATATCAAAAGAATCAGATTTCAATGCTGATTTCAAATATATAGCTTTCATCAAGTTTAGTGCTACCTATCAAAAGTTACACGCCAGAGAAAATTTGACTGATTTTCGAAAAAAGGGGAAAATACCCCCTAAAAGTAAAAGAACCTTGATGAAAATCACACCAACATATTCAGCCTACTGTAGAGGTTTCAAGCTCCTATCTACAAAAATGTGGAATTTTGCATTTTTTGCCAGAAGAAAGATCACGGATGCGTGTTTATTTGTTTTTTTTTTTTTTTTTTTCCCCAGGGGTGATCGTATCGACCCGGTGGCCCTAGAATATTGTGGGAGGGCTCATTCGAACGGAAATTATAAGTTCTAGTGGCCTTTTTAAGTGACAAAAAAAACGGAGGGCAACTAGGCTCCGTCCCGCGCTCATTTTTTCCCAAAGTCACCCGATCTAGATTTTGAAATAGCCATTTTGTTCAGCATGGTCGAAAATATGATAAAAATGTCTTTTAGGATGACTTGATCCCCCAAAGTCCCCAGGGGGAGGGCTGAAAGTTATGAACTTTAATCAATGTTAACATATAGTTTTGGTTATTGGGAAGCATACAGACTTTTTCAGAGGAGATTTTTGCTGGTAGGGGGGGGCCGGCGCGGGTCGGGGGCGATATGGAAGGATCGTTCCAAGAAGGAAGTTGTCATGGGGGAAGGGAAATTGCCATGAAGGGGGCGCCGGACTTGCCAGCATTATTTATTGGTTATTGGGAAGTATACAACCATTTTCAGGAAGGATTTTTTTCTGGAGGGGGGGGGGCGAGAGGAGAGGAGGACTCTGGAGAAGATGTCCGTGGAGGATGTTTCTTTGGGGTAAGTGACAGTTCGAGGACGGGGGCGCCTGATTTCCAATCATTATTTAAGAAAAAATAAGAAGTTAAATAAAAAAAACAAGTTTTTTCAACTGAAATTTAAGAAAGAATATTAGAACTTAAGACTAACATAAATTATAACGTATGTGAGGGGGCTCTCCCCCAAGTCAATACCTCGCTCGTTAAGCTACAGTTTTTTTTTAGTGCTTTCAAAAGAGCTATCTATTCTAATTAAAAGGCCTTTGTGATTCAGGGGTTTGTGAATCAAAATTTTTAAATTTTAACGTAATGAGCGTGGTATTGACTAAGGGGAGAACCCCTTCATATAAGTAGTAACATATACGTAATAAAAAAAACAATAAAAAAACAAGCGATACGGCTCAATAGTAATCGAAACTTTTAAAAACGAAATTTTGATGTCAATAAATGTATCAAAAGAATGTGTTTATAATGCTGATCCTAAATATATAAATCTTATTAAGTTTAGTATTACTCATCAAAGGCTACGAGCCTGAGAAAATTTACTCGATTTTTGAAAGAGGGAGGAAAAATCCCCTACAAGGGAAAGAATTTTAATGAAAATCACACCGTTAGATTAAGCGCATCAGAAAACCCTATTACACATCTTTCAAGCTCATATCTGCAAAAATCTGCAACTTTGTATTTTTTGCCAGGAGAAAAATATACGAATATAGAAATTAGTTGCGTAATTTAATTTGTTAAGACATCCATTTAGCAAAAGAAAACTAAAATTTTTATGCAAATAAAAGCTGCATTAACTGAAAAACGATCAGAAATTAAATAAAAAAAACAAGTTTTTTAAACTGAAAGTAAGGAGCGACATTAAAACTTAAAACGAACAGAAATTATTCCGTATATGAAAGGGGCTGACCCCTCCTCAACGCCTCGCTCTTTACGCTAAAGTTTTTTATTCTTTTAAAAAATAAAGTTGTGAGACAGAGTCAAACTTTAGCGTGAAAAGCGAGGCGTTGAGGAGGGGACAGCCCCTTTCATATACGGAATAATTTCTGTTCGTTTTAAGTTTTAATGTCGCTCCTTACTTTCAGTTTAAAAAACTTGTTTTTTTTATTTAATCTCAATAAGAAATGTCCTACTCTATGTGAACAATGACCAAAATAAGTAAGTTACTGACCTTTCCACGGAAATCAGGGGGGGGGACTCAATCCATAGACACAGATATTGAACCTTTCAACAATGCTGAATCAAAGAGCTCTTTCAAAATTGTGATAGGATACCTTTGGAGATAAAAGGTAGCGTTGAAGAGGGGCTAATTACCCCCTATTTTATTGACCCGCCTAAAAAGAATTTCGCACCAAAACCTCTTTTTACCACCTCGATCAAATTGTAACAACATATATATCATTCTTTAGGGTTTCTGAGACACTGAAAAGAGAAAAAGTTTAACATAAACCTAGAATAGGGGTTTTGCCCTTCTTTATTTTTCCCCAGAGGGACTTCATACTGAAACGGTGGTTGTATAAACTTCAGAGAGGGCACATTTGATTTGAAATCGGAAATTTCTAGTGCCCTTTTTATGAGGCAAAAGTGATCCGAGTACAATTAGCCCCCCTCCCCCTCCCATACCTTTTCTTGCAAATGCATTCGATAAAAATTTTGAGATAGCCATTTTGTTAAAAATTGTTCAAAGATGACTTAACAAAATTCTGGGTCGACACAACTCCCCAGGGCTCTGGGGTAGGCTTTATAAGTTATTCCCTGGAGACATATATGGTTGTTATGGCAAGGGTGCTCATTTAACCTTCTGATAGGGCTCATTTGATTGCAAATTAAAGATTAATTAACTTTTTAAGAGTTTAAAGAGATTGGAGGGCAAATAGCCCCCAAGTTCTTTTTTCCCCATGCACATCCCATATACATTTTGAGATAGCCATTTTGTTAAAAATATTTCAAAAAGCAGATAATAAAAATCTAGGTCGACACAACCCCCAGAGCCCTCGGGTGAACGTCTTAAGTTATGTACCAGGGGCATATAATTTTTTATGGAAGGGATAATAGCATAAACTTCGAAGGGGCTCATTCGATTGTAAATCTGAATTGCTAGTGCCCTTATAAAGAGTCAAAAGTGATAGGAGGGTAACTCATTCCCCCCCCCCCCCAAAGTTACTTTTCCCTATATACATCCGATCAAAATTTGATGCAGTCATTTTGTTCAAAATAGTTTAAAAATCAATAACGATAACTTCGAGGTTGAAACAACCCCCTTTCCTATATATCATAGGGAATTCACATATCTAGTTACAGTTTTTAACATTCAAAACATATAAGATTAGATTAGTATTATCTCTGAAAAGCAGCTATCACAGGCCCAAATGAGTCTAATTCATACTCTAGCGTCAATAAAACGAAAAAAGAACCAAAAAGAAACAAATAAACAACAACAGAAAATTATAAAAGGGCAAGTAAAATACGTAAAAATGTTAAAACAAAAATATTTGTCTTTGGAGTGCATCTAGCCCTCTTTTCTCCCTTTTTCCGAAATAAAAAATTTTGATATTGGAGGGCAGTCCTCTATGCCTTTTCCCCCCAAACCCATGTGATGAAAATAGTAATGGGACTACTCTGCTATCTACGAAACATATACGGACTATTCCTTTCTTCCATTGGTTCGACAGCACAAGAAGAATGTTTAATAGCGTATCCCTCTTTTAGAGACCAGGTGCCACATTTTTAGGCAAAATTCCCGCCCAGACAAGATTCCAGAGATAATTATTTGGAATGTGGTCGGTATAATACACAAGTTTTAATAATATGGGGAGCCCTTTACACCTGGTTCTATCCGACAAAATTCCTGCCCATTCAAGATTAGGCATTTCCAAGAAAGATTAAGCGTGTCCAGGCAAGAATTCAAGGAAACACCCTCGCCCCTGTTACCAGACGAAATTCCCACGTTGTTTGTGGGCCAAATCATGTCTAGACACGTTCCCAGGTGGTTGATACTATTGACCAAAGATCAGTTTCTTTCTGAAAGTAGGTGAGTCAACATAAGAATGGATGCTTATACATTATTGAATATTGAAAGTGTTGACGAAACGGGACCTAGAGCACCTAAGGTGGTGGTGGAAATTACAAGGGGTTCCCGGCTAACCCTAGAATGGGACAAGATGTATAATGAATATGTTATAACAATAGGCAAATTCAAATCGGAAGAACAAATGTGCTTTGCGGCTAAGGTGAATATAGCACATATATAGAGACTGCAAGATTGATATAAGACGCTAGCAAAATATATTGAAGAGAACAATTTATAGAAAACGGGTAGTCTTAATTTGTTAGTGAGAGTGTTAAAATGGATAGATTTGAGTACCAGAAAATTTTACGTAGTTTAGTAAAATTGGAACAACGGTTTGTTTTAGATGATGAATTTCTGGAATTATCTCTTCTACGGAAAATTTTTTCTCGAGAAATGCTTAACGTTATAATGGTAACCGATTCCCCTTCTTTGGACCATTGCATGAAACTTCGTCGTCGTGGCCCCCAAGCTTTTACTCAGTTTAATGATATGTTGGCTGAAACAAAACGAAATGATATTATGGTTTTGCTCTTAACCACTACATAGACGGTCATTTTGTAACGCTCCTAGGAGACATTTTTCTTGTTCTGAGGGTTAGTTTGTTTTTGGAAGTGGAGGAGTCAACATCGAAAAATGTTTTACACCTGCCCATTATGCTTGTATAGTATGGGCAGCCGGTCATTGTGTGAGAATTGTACTTTTGCTGATGATTATAATAAAAAGTGTAAATTATGCAGCCCATGTAAATTGCATAGATCTCAATTGTCAAAGCCACAGGACTCAAAACCTGTTGTTTCCGTTCATGAAGTATTGCCGAGGTGAAAGAGACTGTTACATCAGATGCAGCGTCCAGCACTTGTCGCATAATATGGTTGGACAGTGCGAGTTGTAGTTTGATATCAATCTTTACATTAGGAGGTTGCCATTGAGGTATACTAATATTTCATGATTTATTTTCCCAACTAAGAGTAAATCTTTAGTTGTTGCCTATTTAAAAATATTGGTAATATAAGCACTTGTTTTATATTCATATCCAATAGCCATATCCTTCAACTGCTTAAAAGACAATGCATTCATCAACATTAATTGTATATAGCTTGCATAATGTGAAAAATTATTGCTCGTGCTGACCATTTTTCCATTTATGTAGACACTTATTTTCCGAAATAAATTGTGGAGTACACAATTTTCGTAGGCTAATCCCTCGGCGGCACTTGGTTTTTCATTGTTTAATTATTTAAAAATGACATTTAAATGTATAAATGTTGAATTCAAACCAAAAAAGCAGTCTTCATTGAAATAAATTTGAAAATTGACACTTTCAGAGAGTGATTGTTGTGGATAAACTGTTCTTGTTTTACACTGACATTTACATTTTCCGCATTGAAAAGATTTAGAGATGAAGTGACTTAAGGGTGAGAATCTTTATGGGGTAGATATGTAATTTTTTCTAGGAAAAGAAATCCTTTTTGGATCTTTTTATTTTCATTGATGCTTTACGCTTCCCTGCTGGCTTGAGACTGATGAGAGATGGGGTCTTTAAGCTAACTTTGTTTCTCTTCGTTAAGAAAATTCAGAAGAGACCTTGAACATTTTGCACTTCTTCTGCACTACTTCTCTTTATCTTCATGGCGAATATCCGCAATCAAAGTATAACTTTTTTCTATCTTTTACGAGAAATTTAGAACAGAACTTTAAATTTTTTCACCTCTTTGAGAAAAATCAAAACTGAAGTGGAACCGTTTTATTTTCTCTAGAAAAAATTAGAATTTTCCTGTAACTTATTTTTTTCTTTGTGAAAATTCAAAAGAGAACTTGAACTTTTCTTCACTTTATTTAGAAAACTGAGAATTAAAGTGGAACTTTTTATCTTCAGAATGGAACTTGAACTTTTCTTCACTTCTTTGAGAAAACTCAGAATTAAAAGTGGAACTATTTATCTTCAGAAGTAGAACTTGTACCTTTCTTCACCTCTCTGAGAAAACTCAGAATTATATAGAATAATAAAGAGGGACTTTTTCTATCTTCATGGATAATATACAGAATTCAACTGTAACTTCTTTTCTATCTTCTTTGGAGAAATTTAGAACAGAAATTTTAATTTTCCTTCATATCCGATAAAATTCGGAACTGAATGGAATTTTTTTCTCTTCTTTGGTAAAATCCAGAATTGGGGAAAATTTTTTCTGTTCTTTAAGAGAATTCAGAAGAGAACTTGAGCATTTTTACACTTCTTTGAGAAAACTATGAATGAAAGAGGAACTCTATATCTTCATGGCGAATATTTGCTATCAAAGTATAACTTTTTTCTATCTTTCACGAAAAATTAAGAGCAGAACTTAAAATTTTTCACCTCTTTGAGAAAAATCAGAACTGAAGTGAAACCTTTTTATTTTCTCTATAAGAAATTAGAATTGATCTGTAACTTATTTGATTATTTTTGAAAATTCAGAAGAGAACTCGAACTTTTCTTCACTTCATTGAGAAAACTCAGAATTAAAGTGGAACTTTTTTATCTTCAAAAAAGAACTTGAACTTTTGTTCACTTCTTTGAGAAAGCTCAGAATTAAAGTGGAACTCTTTGTCTTCATGGCGAATATTTACAATCAGACTATAACTTTTTTCTTTGAGAAAATTCAGAAGAGAACTTGAACTTTTCTTCACTTCTTTGAGAATACTATGAATTAAAGTGGAACTCTTTATCTTCATGGCAAATATTCGCAATCAAAGTGCAGACCTGTAAATTAAGGATCTATAAAACATTTTTGCGTACTATTTATTTAGAATGACCTATATTTTTTGCTACATATAAATTTTTTTAGCTGTTCTTAGCCATTACGAGTTCGCCAGACATCTAATTAAGTATCAATAAACACATTTGTGGGTATAATCTGTTTAGAATAAGTTATATTTTCTGTTTGAAATAAATATTTTTAGCTGTCCTTTGCCATTACGAAATAACCAGACCTCTAAACTAAGTATGTATAATCCCATTTGTGGGTTGCATTTTTTTAGAATAAACTATATTTTTTGGTAGAAATAAACATTTTTAGCACTCCTTAGCCATTTCAAGATAGCTAGACCTCAATTAAGGATCTTATAACCCCATTTTGCCGTGACATTTATTAGAATTAACTATATTTTTTGTTAGAAATAAACATTTTTAGCTGTCCTTAATTATTACGAGATAACCAGACCTGTAAATTAAGGATATATAAACCCATTTGTGGTATCATTTTCTCAGAATTAACTATATTATTTTGGTAGAAATAAACATTTTTAGCATTCCTTAACCTTTTACGAGATAGCCAGACCTTTAAATTAAGGATATAAACCCATTTTCGTGTGCCATTTATTTAGAATAAACTATATTTTTTGCTAGAAATAAACATTTTTAGCTGTCCTTAACCATTACGAGATGGCCAGACCTGTAAATTTAGTATCTATAAATCATTTTTGAGTACCATTTATTTAGAATAAACTATATTTGCTGCTAGAAATAAACTTTGTTACTGTCCTTAGCCATTACGAGATATCCAGACCTGTAAATTAAGTATCTATAAACCCATTTGGAGTACCATTCATTTAGAATTAACTATATTATTTTGATAGAAATAAACAGATTTAGCAGTCTTTGGCTATTATGTGATAGCCAGACCTCTAAATTAAGGATCTATAAACCCGTTTTTGCGTAACATTTGTTCAGAATCAATTATACTTTTTACTAGAAATACACATTTTTAGCTATCCTTAGCCATCATGAGATAGACATACCTGTAAATTAAGTATCTATAAACCCATTTTTGGGGGTCCTTTGTTCAGAATTAACTATATTTTTTCGTAGACATAAACATTTTTAGCTGTCCTTACCCATAACAAGATAGTCAGACCCGTTTATTAAGTATCTATAAACTGATTTTTGGGTACCATTTGTTCGGAATTAACTTTATTATTTTGCTAGAAATAAACATTGTTAACTGTCCTTAACCATTACGAGATAGCTAGACACGTAAATTAAGTATCTATAAACCCATTTGTTCAGAATTAACTATATTTTTTGCTAGAAATAAATTTTTTTTAGCTGTTCTTACCCATTATGAGATAGCCAGACCTGTAAATTAAGTATCTACGAACCCTTTTTTGCGTACCATTTATTTAGATTAAGCTATAACTGCTGATAGAAATAAACATTTTACTGTGCTTAGTAATTACGAGGTATCCAGACCTGTAAATTAAGTATCTATAAACACATTTGTGGGTACCATTTGTTCAGAATAACCACATTATTTTGGTAGGAGTAAACATTTTTAGCAGTCCCTAGCCGTTACGTGATAGCCAGACCTGTAAATTAAGGATTTATAAACCCATTTTTGCGTACCATTTATTTAGAATCAATTATATTTTTTGTTAGAAATAAACGTTTTTATCTTTCCTTACCCATTACGAGACAGCCAAACCTTTAAATTAAGGATCTATAAACCCATTTGTGGTTACCATTTGTTCAGAATTAACTATATTTTTTGCTAGAAATAAACATTTTTAGCTGTCCTTAACCATTACGAGATATCCAGACCTGTAAATTAAGTATCTATAAACCCATTTATCCGTACCATTTATTTAGAACTAATTATATTTTTTGCTAGAAATAAACATTTTTAGCTGTCCTTACCGATTACGAGGTAGCCAGACCTATAAATTGACTATCTATAAACCCATTTTTGGGTGTCACTTGTTCAGAATTAACTATATTTTTTCCTAGAAATAAACATTTTAGCTGTCCTTACCCACTACGAGATAGCCAGAAATGTTTACTATGTATCTATAAACCCATTTGTAGGTACAATTCGTTCAGAATTAACTATATTATTCTGTTAAAAATAAACATTATTAGCTGTCCTTAACCATTACGAGATTGTCAGACACGTAAATTAAGTATCTATAAACCCATTTGTTCATAATTAACTATATTGTTTGCTAGAAATAAACATTTTAGCTGTCCTTAGCCATTACGAGATAGCCAGACTTGTAAATTAAGTATCTATAAACCCACTTTTGCTTACCATTTATTTAGAATAAACTATATTTGCTGCTAGAAATAAATATTTTACTGTCCTTAGCCATTATGAGATATCCAGACCTCTAAATTAAGTATCTATAAACCCATTTGGGGGTACCATTTGTTCAGAATTAACTATATTATTTTGGTAGAAATAAACATTTTTAGCAGTCCTTGGCCATTACGTGATAGACAGACCTGTAAATAAAGGATCTATAAACCCATTTTTGCGTACAATTTATTTAGAATTAACTATATTTTTGCTAGAAATAACCGTTTTTAGCTATCCTTACCCATTACGAGATATCCAAACCTGTAAATTAGGTACCGATAAACCCATTTGTGGGTATCATTTGTTCAGAATTAACTATAAGTTTTTCTAGAAATAAACATTTTTAGCTGTCTTTAACCATTACGAGATAACCAGACCTGTAAGTTAATGATCTGTAAACCCATTTATCCGTAACATTTATTTAGAATAAGCTATATTGTTTGCTGGAAAAAAACATTTTTAGCCGTTCATAGCCGTTCCAAGATAACCAGACCTGTAAATGAAGTATCTATAAACCCATTTCTGCGTACCCTTTATTTAGAATACACCTTATTTTTTGGTAGAAATAAACATGAAATAAACATTAGCCACTATGAGATAGCCAGACCTTTAAATTATATAACTATAAACCCATGTTGCGTAGCATTTATTTAGAATAAACTATATTCACTGCTAGAAATAAACATTTTTACTGTCCTTAGCCATTGTGAGATATCCAGACCTTTAAATTAAGTATCTGTAAACCCATTTGTGGGTACCATTTGTTCAGAATTAACTACACTATTTTGGTAGAAATAAACATTTTTAGAAGTCCATAGCCATTACGTGATAGCCTGGTCTGTAAATTAAGGATCTATAAACCCATTTTGCGTACCATTTATTTAGAACTAACTATATTTTTGCTAGAAATAAACGTTTTTAGCTGTCCTTACCCATTACGAGATTGCCAGACCTGTAAAGTAATTATCTATAAACCCATTTGTGGGTACCATTTGTTCAGCATTAACTATATTATTTTGGTAGAAATATACATTTTTAGCTGTCCTTAGCTCTTACGAGTTAGTCAGACCTGTAAATTAAGGATTTAACCCCTTTTTGCGTATCATCTACGCAGGCAAGATTCTAAGTGAACGAATCTTGATAGTATTAGGACTACAGACTTGCCTCAGTTGAGTCAAATGGAGCTTTAATTAAAATGGGGTTATACTACATGAGGTTTGAGTTAAATAGGGGTTATTTAAAGGAGGATTTAGTTAAATGGAGTTAAGTTGCAAGGAAGTTCAGTTGAAAGGAGGTTCAGTTAAATACGTTTCAGGTTCATCTGGATCGAGTTGCGTAGGATTATAGCTGAAAAGGGGCTCAGTTACACAATAGTTCAGATAAATGGGGTTGAGTTCTACGGGGGTCCAGTTAATAAAGCTGTTTGGTGCCAAATGTATTTAGAGTGGGTTTTTTTCGCTGTTTCTTTTCCCATGTTTCTGTTTTGTTTATTTTTGAATTTGGTGCCCGCTACTTCTAAAAACTACACAACTTCATATAGAGGTCTATTTCATTAAGAATTGAGTTGTCAGTTTTTTCTCACTTTTTTAAATATACAATTTGCTGTAAAAGCTATTTCAACGATCAGATTTATATAAAAAGGTTTTTATAAAAGTGTGGTTGTAAAAACTTTAAAAAAGGGCTCATTCGATCGGAAATTGAGAGTGCTATTGCCATTCTTTATAGTCGAAGGTAATTGGAGGGAAAATCAACCCTCCATGTCCATGATTTCCCCAAACATTTCCGATCAATATTTTGATACAGCCATTTCTTTCACATTTTGGCTGATCTTGGTACTTTACCTTGCTTAAAATAAGCAGATGATTTCAAAAAATGATTTCCTTTCACTTTTGTAACAAAACAAATTAGAGTTTTAATTGAGAATAGCATTATTCGTTATGACTACTTATAATTTCATTTTTGGCTACTTAAAGTAAAGCTTACATATTTTACTTAAAAATAATATGATTTTAATTTCCTGTTGCTTTTATGTAAGTTATTTTATTTCATAGTTCAGTTTTTATAAGAAAGATATACATAAATTTGACCTGAAGTTTTAAGAGACTCATTATGTATTTTAGCAAAAAATGTGAGGTGTTAAACACCGTGTTGTTACTCTTGTTGATTTTGATTTTTGATGAGTGAAGTGACTAATTATATCAGTTTGAGGGTGGCGAATAGTGGAATTAACGTATTTTCGAAATGTTTAGACATGTATAAAGTAATTTTTAATGGGAGTGGGGGAAAGGTGGAAAGAAATGGAAAAACTGATAATAACACACACAGAGAACTTCGAGAGAATGTCTGATGTAGGGAGGGCGTTTTCAAGAGCAGTGGCAGCGTTAGGCATTCGAGGCTGCAAAAGACTCCGTGTCAAAAAGGTTCCGCATTAGGGTAGGCATATCGTATAAATGCAACTCCATGTAAATGCTCTTCCATTTCTGTCCAGCATGGATCGATCCCTCATGCTGCATGCCGAAAACTTACATAGATTATATCTGAATTAACTGTTACCCAAGATTCAAAACTCTAGAAAGCCATGAAATTAATTTTATATTTTTTTTAAAACATAATAGCTGTTTTCACAATACAAAGCTCTCATTTAGTTCAGAAAACATGCAAATGCAAGATTGTCCTCTCAAAGCCTATAGATTATGAAGATTGACGACGATGGGTTTTGGCTATAGGGCCCAAAGTGTTACCATAATCTAATGCTCACAGTCATAGCAGGCCACCCGAAAATAGACTTATGCAGGAGGTGCGAAAGGACATAGCAAAGACTTTAGATAAAGACCCCAATATTACAGTTGCAGAAATGCACAAGGGAGTTGGTCTCGACTATATTTTTGCAGAAAAAAAATCTAGCAGCTCCCAATTTGGAACATGTTAGGAAAGTAGTTTATCGAACTCGAAACTGCAGCTTTGTGAGTCTTAAAAGGCAACTAGAGACATTTAATGAGTTCACGCAAAAAATGATTCCTGCCGGACAGCACTCTGACCAGTCAGTGGATTCGGAGCTTTTAAATATAATCGGTGAATACGTTAAAAGTTTTTTGGTTGAAGATGGTAACTTCTTTTGCGTTTTAATGTTTACATTTCTTGACCTCCTTTCTTGAGCAGATTTTATTATTCGATACGTTACATATCCTGAAACCACAGCACCGCGTAAATATGTTATGAATATTGTAGTTTATGATGAAGAAACAATGCAGTTTGTGGTAGCCACCCGTGTGCTGATGTTAAACTTGACGACAAAAGCATATAAAACATCTTTTGATAATGTATTTGGCATATTTAAGGAAAACTTTCCAAATATTCTGCCTGTTGATCTGGCTGTTGTTGCAGACTTTTCAGACGCTCAAAAATTAGGACTACACAAAGCAGTAAGTCAATCTAACATTAATGAGAAGGGAAGTTCCTGGTCCAATGATCTTGTAAGGTTCGAAGGTTGTATGGTTAATTTTATCTGTAGTGTAAGGTGAACAATCCAAAAAACTTCTCAAAACAACAGAAGAAAAAGATTGTTTTTCTTATATATGTGGACTTGTATGTAAGGCATCGACACACATTGAGGCAGAGTGATATTTGGGAATTTTAGGAGGGAGACCAAACATAATTCAAATTCAGAAATTTTCCTCAGGCCTTCCAAGTAATACTCTAGAATTCTCAAGAGGATGGACTTCGAATTTCCATTGGGCACAGTGGTGGCTACTGGCAACAATCTTAAACCCAATTGCAAGAGTTTGTCAAGATTTACAGACGAAGAGTGGGACTATTTGGCGGCAACAACTAACGCAGTTGAATCCCACGATAGAATTTCAAAGCCTACCTCCAGAACACTGTCAGCTCCGATGAAATGGTACTACAGGATTTACAGGTCTATTTTGTCTAATTGTTTTGCAGTCTGCAACGGAGTTTCCATTTCTTTTCAGAGTAAAAGGTGTAAAAGTCTGGAGAAAAAATCATTTCAGACAAACAGTGACAGTTCTTGTCTATCAGTTACACAGAGTAAAAATCCTGCAACTCATTTAATAGTAATGTAGCAGGGTTCTAGGGAACGAATTTAAAATCAACTTGATGAAAGTGATGAGAAGCGTTGAGCGATAATCTATCATCTGTTTTAGGGTAGAACGAAGGTAGATAGGCATAGAGCACCCTACCCCGGCAAAAAATGATCAAAGATTTATAACTGACCATGTCCACAGGACTTGAGGGCAATTGGGCAACGGTAATTCTTCATATTATATAAGCTTTACCTGCTAGGAAAACCTAGTCCACTGGAACTACTCCGGGAATGACCAAGATTTTTGAGACATAAGATTTTAAAAGACAATGTAGACTGGACACGAAAGCAAAATAGGGGACTGAAGTTGTCATGAATTGCAAGTGAGCAAGTGTCCTAAGCCTGATTAGGCTACCCGCCCAGATTCTAAGACAGGGTGATCGAGTTTCGGAAGTATAATCAACTTGGTGAAAGTGATGAAAAGACTTGAGCCATAGTCTCTCGTCCATCCTAGGGTCGAACTAAGGTTGATAGGCGCATAGTTAGGGTAGCTGTTGGGCTAGAGGAAGGGCTGCAAATTACAAAAGTTGCCATATCGACATTTTGAATTTAAATAAAGTATTTTGCAGTAGGTATCAAGTGATGGCTAACTGTAGAAAAAGCCAACACATGGTAAGAGTTATTGAGAGGCAAATCTTGGATAAGCCTTTTTTATGATTGTATAAAAATGATGTCTTTTCATTTGTTGACAGATAAGTCTATCTATCATCCGTCCAGTTGTCATTCTTAGGGCAGAACTATTTCAATTTAGAATGACCCCAATATTGACCTGATAATATCTGCCGACTGATATATCGATCAGGACTAATTATTTTTATCTTAAAATGTATAGCCTTGGGAGCTTTCAACTATGCTGAAATAAATGACTATTTCTAAATTTTTATCGAACACATTGGGAAGAAGGGGTTGTGGGAGGAGGGCTAGTTGCCCTCCATTCTTTTTGATAATTTAAAAAGGGCATTACAAATTTTAATTTACGTTCAAATGAGCCTTCTCCCGATGTTCTACAAGTATTGGTTCGATGCAATCACCTCTGTGAAAAAAAAAACGAACAGAAAGACAAATAAACATGTTTCCGTGATCTTTCTTCTGGCAATAAAATTCACTTTTTGAAAATAGGAACTTTAAAACCTCAGTAGTGTGGACATTGTGGATCCAATGAATCTCATGGTTACTACTCTTTTCTTCCTTACTAGTTTGACGCTGATTTAAGAAGAACTTTTGACAGCGATCTATATAGTCCTGCCATCTACCCAACTAGTCATAGATGGCGACATTTTGAAAAAAAATAGAAAAAATAAAGACACACAAAAACAGAAACAGTTAGAGAAAAGACATGGACACAGATTCAGATGAACAAAAAGACATAGACACACTGAAATATACACAAACACAAAGACAGACAGAAAATTGAAAGATATGCACTAAGACCGAGGGGCAAAAAGATTCGCAGACAAACAAAAACACAAAGACAGACAGACAAAACACAGACACACATACAGACAGACAAAAAGACACATAGTCAGACCCACAAAAAGACACACTGACAGAAAGATAAAAAATCTTAAAACAGAAAAGCGGACACACAAAAAAGTGACACAGACACAACACAGAGAGACAGAAAAAAGACATGTCGATACACAGACATACATACAAAGGACACACTGACAGACATACAAAACAGACAAAAACAAACAACACACATCAGTAATCTTTTTGACAAAAAATACAAAGCTTCAAATTTTTTTTAAAGGAGTGCTATGGACCTCTACATCAAGGTTTTATGATCGTTTAGTTGTTATGATGCGCAGACGCCTCAAAGGGTGCATTTTAATGCAAAAATATGCTAGCTTTCAGTGGCCTTTCAGATAAATATAGAATTAGTTCTAAGGAAGGGAAGCTGGAGATAGATTTTGATACACAATTCCTCTTGACATCCGATGATTTTTCTGGTCTACACCGTTATTACAAAAGTAAACAGTAAAATTTAGCCGAAAACGGACATAATTTATTCCGCATAAGAGAGGACTGTCTCCTCCTTA
Organism: Artemia sp. Qi Xiang Cuo; assembly: GCF_049724085.1. Classification (NCBI taxonomy): domain Eukaryota; kingdom Metazoa; phylum Arthropoda; class Branchiopoda; order Anostraca; family Artemiidae; genus Artemia; species Artemia sp. Qi Xiang Cuo. Next base: position 57,365,848 of record NC_142800.1, read on the forward strand.
TGCCTCTTTACGGTGAAATGTTGGAGGATGCTCATTTGATCGGAAATTGAGAGTTCTTGCCCGCTTTCTAAGGCTGAAAGTGATTCGAGACCTATTGAGTGCCAGGGCTCCCGTTCGAATTGGTTGCTAGGGCCCTGTTGTAATTCGTTGCAAGGGTCCTAGTGGAATTAGAAGCTAAGTCCCCGTTAGAAATGATTGCTAGGGCCCCCTTAGAATTGGTTGCTAGGTCCCAGTGGAATTGCTCACCAGGGCCTCCGTTGGAATTGCTTGCTAGGGCCCAGTGTTTTGAAGCCTCCCAACTGATGAACTGGCTGAAGGTTTTTAAGTAATTACATAAAAATCAAAGAAAAACTAATCCCTATTACCTAAAAAGCAACTCACTATAGTAATACGTTACAAGCAGGTGCAAGTAATAACGTCCTGAGGGAATCGTTGTTAAATTTCGTTTAGATCTTAAACCACTAAGGAAGAAAAGAGTAGTGGCTATCGAACCTTTTAAATCCAGTAAGGGGATACTATCGCTAAATAGTACCATAAAGGCAAAGGTTTACTAAAGAAAAATTATATTTTCCTAAGGATGCTTTCAGTTGAGGGGGCAAACTGGTGTAAAGGGGGACCACAGTTATCCCCTACCTCCAGGGCTATGATTTCCGCAAGTTTCCCACTGTTGGCACACAAGGTTTCTTATTGGAAAATAGGGCATGTCTGATTCTACCGCCAAGTGTTAAACATGTATATTTTTTTTGTTTGATATTGGAAAAACCTTGAATTTAAATTCCCAAAAATTATTTAAATTACTTGGAAAATGCCGCAAACAAATAATTTAAAATTGTAATGTGTCAAAATTGTGTATAGATCTGCTCCATTCCTCTTTATACAATGCTACTCAGAGGATAGGTGACCAGGTTTCAGAGAAAATAGGTTTATTTAGCACAACGTATATTTTTAGTTAATTCAAAATACCCATAAATTGAGGTTTTTACTTTTCTATTATTTTTCTATAATGAAGGGGCGGAATGGCGTTGCTTTCTGCGGAATGGGGACGGATTGGAATATCTTGATTTCTCTTGATTTATAGAAATTAGATCTAATGGTGCTGATCTAATCATAGGCAATATTTGTCGTTCTCCTAGTGGGGCTGTTCCCTTGTTTTTTCGGAATCTTGAGGAAATGCTTGACATAATACTGAAACGTCCGTGTCAGTTAATCATAATGGGTGACTTTAATATAAATTTGATGGATTCAAAATCTTCAGCTTCAGTTGATTTTCTTTCAACCATGCTTACCGCAGGAAAACTACCATCTACATCAATCACCACGCAAGTAACTAATGTTGCAGCTTCTTTGATTGACAGTATCTTCTCTACGCTTAGTTTGAAGGAAAACTCAATTTTAGTTAGGGATATCTAATCATTTTCCAATATATTCTCGATTCAGCGTTAAACAGGGTAAGAGTAACCGGGCTCAGGTATTTGATTCCTATATTATTAGGTTAGCGAGAAAGAGTTATCTCTTCTTGGATCTAAATTAGCGGAAAATTCGTGGAGCTTGCTTGATAATGATAAGGATTTTTCTTGTTTATTTGAGTCCATTTATGGAACCATAAAAGAGGCTATTCTGGGCATTTTTAAAGTACCACCTTGTAATAATAGGTCTAAAAGGATTGTTCCTCTAAACCCATGGATGAAATCCGGACTTCTCAAAAGCTGGAAAAGGAAAAATAATCTCTGGAGACTTTATAAATGCGCTACACTTTCAGCAAGTGCTATTCGTCTTTGTCAATTCAAGATCTACCGGAATATATATGCATATAATTCCTTGTGTACGACAGCCAAATTTCTCTATTACCTAAATAATTTTGCTGCGTGTTGCAATGATATTCGTTAAACTTGGAAGGTAATCAATTCTGTACTTAAACCCGGTTCTCAATCTAGCTATTTACCTATGATTCTGGTCATTGGTGATAAAGCTGTGGAGGGTGAGCTTACTGTCCAAGAGGTATTCACTTCATTCTTCGCTAATATTGGTAAGAATATTACTTCTACAATTACTTTGTCTCGGCCTAAGCCAGACTTTAGATCTTAGCTCGGCCCGCCTTGTGTTAAGTCTATGTTTCTTGAGCCAGTAACAGTAAGTGAAATTGCTAAAATTGTCAATGGCTTGAAAAAATCGTCCTCATCTGGGCCAGACTCTATCCCTACTAATGTAGTTAAATCTATTCTTCCTCCATTAGTTTTGCCTCTAACAAAACTTGTTAATCTTTCATTTGAATGTGGATTTTTTCTAGTTGCTCTCAAGTGTGCTCGGATTATCGTTCAGTGTAAGGGTGGACCAAGAAATGATCCGGCAAATTATCAATCAATTCCAATTTTATCAGCATTCACTAAAATATTTGAAACAACTATGCTTTCTGGTCTCCTTACTTTCCTAAAATCTAAAAATTGTCTTCATGATTTTAAATTTGCATTCCGAATGAAGCACTCCACTGAACATGCCTCTATGGCCCTTTTGAATTTTATTCATTCTGCATTGAATACGGGATTGGTTTCGGCTGCTATATTCCTGGATATTCGTAAGGCTTTCGATTCCTTAACCCATGAAATTCTTCTATCGAAGATGTCTCATTTTGGCATAAGGGGAAATGTATTTTCTTGGTATCAGTCTTTTTTGAAGGATAGGCTAATTTCTATCGACCCACTTTTCAGGTCACACTCACAAGTGAATTTTGGCGTCCCCCAGGGATCAGTTTTAGGGCCTGTACTATTTTTGATTTATGTAAATGATCTTTATTATGTTGTAAAAAAGCAGAAACCTATTAATTGCTGTAGACTTTGTCATCCTGATTCTTCCCTTGCCCATAGTGGCAACTATAGTTCGCCCTCTTCTGTGAATCAGGGCTTCGATTAAATTTGGAAAGTTTGTTTGGGAGGGTAATTTTGTGGATTGATGCTATTTATCTTACCCTAAATTACCCTAAATGCTATTTATCTATATATATATATATATATATATATATATATATATATATATATATATATATATATATATATATATATATATATATATATATATATATATATATATATATATATATATATATATATATATATATATATATATATATATATATATATATATATATATATATATATATATATATATATATATACAGAAAAAGAAAATAGCAAACTATGATTGTCTGCCAACGAAAGCTAACAATTCTTTTTTTAAGAGGGAGGGGTAGGGATAAGTTCAGTGAATGGGCTTCATTTTAGTTAAAACTGGTAAGAATAGGGTCAGAGAAAAACAGCTTAAAAAAGAGGTGTAGATAAGAGTAGTTTAGATTTTCGTTTCCATCATTTTAATATGATGGCTGTTAGGGGTCTAAGGCAAGGATACGGAATTTCTAGCTGTCTGTTCATCATCTCTAGATAACATTTAGACTATTTGGCTAATATCGAAACGCTTTATTTATAAGCGTTTTTGATATTGCCAACCAGTCAGCTATTGAAAAATAGTCTAAGTATACGCTAATATTTAAAATAGCAAATTAGTTGGCTTTCGAATAGAGTCTATGCATATACAGGAAAGGAAAAAAAATGAATTAGGAATGTCTACCAAAAAGTACTAAAATTCCTCTTTTAAACATGGGGGAAATTTGGATAATCGTGTTGACTGGACTTTATTTAGTGAAAAGGGGGTAAGAAGAGGGTTAAGAAAAAGGCGACTAGAAAAGAGGTGGTCAGGTTAAAAAAAAAATCAGGAATAATTTATCTTCAGATCCATCACGCTGAGATATGCATATGCATACACTAAAAAATTTTGGGGAAAATTGAATTAAAAATGATAGTGCACTTTGTCCTCAAACAAAACTAGAATGAACAATATCTTAAGTTTCTTGCAAACAAGAGCATGTTTAGGAGTAACAGGGCAAATATTGTGCTGATCTTGTTCCATTCAGCTTGTAGAGTAAACACATGGCCTGAAAAGAGAACACATTCTTGGTAAAGTTTCTTTCTCTTACATTTGGTCTTCATCGCTTTTTCCTGCAACCCAATTTCGAACTAAGAAAGCCAGATAATAGTTATGTTAGTATAGCGGATACAGAATTTATAATCAAAACATTGCCGAAAACTAATGTTAGCTAACAAATCACAGAAGCGTAATAAGTAGGTGGGAGTGGGACTTTCAAAAACTCTTAAATGGTGAGATGGAAAATCAATAGCCAACTAGTAAGCTAGTTCTCTAAAGTATATACAGTTGTTTTACTTGCTGATTAGTTGTCTAATTAATTCTAAAGTTTAAATGTATATGAGTTCTAAAGTAGTAATGCATCTATTGACGCGACGGACACAAGAATATACAGTGGAGTTTCACCGGTATATGGCTTACCATTGGCAAGTATCTATTATTAAAGACGGTACACGGCTTACCAGATGGGTTTCTATGGGTCAATAGCAATAACTAGAAGACCTCGGTATAGCGTGTTCAAAGGTTTATTGATCCTTCTGTAAAAAATACTGGTTCACCCAGAGGCCATATAAATATCCTTTTTTACGTGATTGATTGATTACATGGAGTGATTTTCAACGAGTTCAAAGGTTTATTGGACTTTTCTGTAAAATGGTTAACAGCCATGCTTTCGACTACTAGCATTCGACAGAAGGTTTAATGATGGTATGTGGTATTAGACATCAAAAAGTTGTATCATTTGCGTAAAAGCTAACTCAATTTGCAAAAACAAGGTATAGCATTTGCATAACTCTGCAGTGAATGATCCTAATTAGTGACTGAATAATAGGGGTGAAACAGAGCTCGATTAATTTTTAGTTGGATTGTATGAAGGTAGTAAAAAAGGGTTAAACTGCTTACCAGTTAAGGTAAGCCCGAAGAGGAAGCTAACTAATAGGCAATTTATTATAAATTTGGAATAACATTCGTTGGCATCAATCTATGGAAACGATTAACGATGACAAGATGATCATGTGACTTGACCTAGCTTTACTTTTCGGATGTGTTTTTTATAACACAAGTACCATTTGAACAGTGTTGTCAATATAAAGTATGCTCTTTGCAACATATAAAATATGTTGTAAATTGATATTGTAGCATACTAAAAAGTTGATACTAACAGTGATGTAGATGCCAAGAAAAGAATTTTAATAAACAAATTCAGAACAATCCTTAGAAATCCTTAGAAATCAACTAGTGAGATGATTATAGGTTTGAAGCATCAAGGACCGAAACCATCAATGTCCCTAACCACCAAGGACCGCAACCTTTAAAGGTCCCCTATCCCCAACCTCTGAGGGCCCCCTCCCTCCAAATTTTTTAACTTTTTTTATTATTTCTTCTTTTTTACATGTCTTCGAATGAGATAAAACATACTTAAAACATAAGAAATTCACATTTAATATTTTCTAAATTCAAAATGAGAGTGTTGTAGATATTTTAGACGTGACTATTACTATTAGAAAAATAATGCTTGCAGTAGCACTTTTTTTTACTGATTTTTTTTACTTAGAAAGCATTCAACTTTTTTTACGTATCTTAAAATGACATGAAATACGCTTGTGGCTCTACCAATCGTACTCTACGCTTGCTCATAGACATGATGCGGCTTTCCCACTGGTACTCTATGGTGAGTTATCGACACTACCTAGTTTATTGCACGTATTAAATCAGTTTTTTATGCAGTGGAGGGATAAACATATAATTCATATATTTAAAAAGTGAAAAAGAAGCTTTTTAAGGAAGTGTGTTCACATGATAGTGTCAGCATTGAATGCTAACAAGAGGAAGTATTTGAACTATGAATCAAGTATAAGTGGTAGCAATATCGGAAATGTATGCATGCATTGTTGTGAAAGTGAGGAATTAAGTTTCTTTGGAGTACCAAAACAAATTCAACTTTTATGATCGTGGATATGCGAGATTGAGATCTCCGGAGATGATTGCACTCAAAGAGAATGCCAACATAAAACTAATAGTTGATGAAGAGGGGCATCTTCTTGCTAGTGATTTTGGTAACATGTTTCCCAGTGTTAAACCCTATCGTCAGCTTTCGGATATTAGCATTCAACGGAAGGTCAAAAGAAGACAGCGGTACTCTTCTGCTAATATCGTAAACCATATCTTGTCAATGAGTAGAACTGTTACATGCGTAAAAATAATGTGATAATAGACAGTGAAATTACCAGAAAAATAAAAAGGGCATTTATAGAAAATATCACTATGAATCATCGATTCATAAAGATGAATCGATGAAAAACAAAGTGCCAGCAAACGTTACTACCATTGATCAAAGAATCAATGAACCAAACAATAGCAAAGATGAAATGCAAATCTTAAATGTGGATGAGCCCCCAGTAAAAATATGTTCACATGATACGGTAGTGTTATTGTAGCATTGAATGCTGAAAAGGAGAAGTATTTGAACTATGAAACAAATGCAAGTGGTAACACTATCAGAAACGTATGCGTGCGTTGTCATGACAGTGAGAGTTTAGATTTCTTTGGAGTACCTAAAAACTTCCGTTATACTCATTCTGGATATATGAAAGAGTCATTTCCAGAGATGATGGCACTCCAAGAGATTGCCAACATAAAAATAGTTGTCAATGATACAAGACAACTCCTTGCTAGTGTTGCTGGTAACACATTACCTACTGATACATCTAATCGTCAGCTTTCGAGCATTAGCATTCAATGGAAGGTCAAAGAAGAAGGACCTACTCTTCTATTAATATTATAAACCATATCTTGTCTACGTGCCAGAACTGTTACCTGTGTAAAAATAATGTTGTAATAGACGGTGAAATTGCCAGAAAAAATAAAAAGGGCATTGGTAGAAAATATAACTAAGGAATATAAAGATGAATCAATGAAAAACAAAGTGCCAGCAAACGTTACTACCATCATTGATCAAACAGTCAATGAACCAAATAATACCAAAGACAAAACGAATATTGAACCTGTCGGTGACACACCCGTAAAATTTGTGTCTGAATCAAAATGGATTAATGATTATTCTACTGATTACGAACTAAGAGAAGAGAGTAATTATAGTATCAAGGAGAACATGATGAATGATTTTATGGAACAGATTCAAAATGTCCAAAGTTGTTCAATGATGTTAATAATGTGTAATAATATATTTTTGTACTAATATCCTACTTGACATTATTTCATTAAAATAATGCATTACATTGTTATATGTTCATTATTTTTAGAGTATGTTAGCATATCAAACGTCTAGAATGTCTATTAAAACATCGGGGATGTAAGAAAAGGAAATATCATACATCATATGTTGGATAGATAGGTTAACATGGAGACAATCTAAGTCTCAGAATAAATAAATTCTTTATCAACACCTTTTTTTGGATAGGTCAGGTTAAAATTGATAGCATCTAAGTATCAGAGCGAATAGATTCCTTATCAACATCCTTTGCCAAATATGTCGGTTAATATTATCAAAACCTAAGTATCAGAGTAATGAAATTATGTATCAACATCTATTGTCAGATATGTGGAATAATATTGACAAAATCTAAGTATCAGAGTGAATAAATCTGTATATCATAATCTTTGTCAGTTACATCGGATAAAATTGACTAAATATAAGTATCAGATTGATTAAATTCTATATCAACATCCTTCGTCGAATATGTTAGATAATGTTGTCAAAATCTATCTATTATAGTGAATAAATTTTTTATCAACCTCATTTTCTGATACATCAGCTAACATTCACAAAATCTAAGTATCAGGGTGAATAAATTCTTTTTCATCGTCTTATGTCGGATATGCTTGATAAAGTTTAGAAAATCTAAGTACCAGAGTGAATAAATTCTTTGTCAATGTCTTTTGACGGATACGCTTGATAAAACTACCCAAATCAAAGTATCATAGTGAATAAATTCTTTATCAACTTATTTTATTGGATACATCAGATAACATTCACGGAGCCTAAGCATCAGAGTAAATAAATTCTTTATCAACTTCTTTCGTCGCGTACATCAGATAACATTCACGAAATCTAAGCATCAGAGTGAATAAATTCTTAATCATCGTATTTTGTCAGATATGTCAGCTAAAATTAAGAAAATCTAAGCATCAGAGTGAATAAATTCTTTATCAATGTCTTTTGACAGATACTTTTGGTAGCACTGATAAAATTTAAGTATCAGAATGAACAAATTCTTTATTAACATTCTTTATCGATATCATTTCTCGGATACGTCGGACAACATTGACAAAATCTATGCATTGAAATGAATAAACTCTGTATCAACATCTTTTGACGGATAGATCGGGATAAAATCAATAAAATCTAAGCATCAGAGTGAATACATTCTTTATCGAAATCCTTTGCCAGAAATGTCAGTTAACATTATCAAAACCTAAGTGGCAGAGTAATTAAGTTCTGTATCAATATCTATTGTCAGATACCTGGCGAAACATTGACATAATTTAAGTATCAGAGTGAATAAATTTTTTTATCAGCATTCTTTTCCAATAAATCGTATAAAATTGAGAATATCTAAGTATCAGACTGAACGAATTCTTAATCAACATCTTTTGCCAAATACATTCGATAACATTGTCAAAATCTAAGCATCAGAGTGAATGAATTCATTATCAACTTCATTTGTCTATTACATCAGGTAACATTCACAAAATCTAAGTCTGTTACATCAGGTAATATTCACAAAATCTAAGTGTCAGAGTGAATAAATTCCCTATCAACATCCTTTTGCCGGATATGTAGGTTAACATTATCAAAACCTAAGTATCAGGGTGAAGAAATTCCGTATCGACCGCTATTGTCAGATACATGGGATAAATTTGATAAAATTGAACTATCAGAGTGAATAATTTTTTATCAACATCCCTGTCAGATATAATGGATAAAATTCACTAAATCTAAGCATCAGAGTGAATAAATTGTTTATCAACATCTTTTGACAGATACGTTTGGTAACACTGACATAATATAAGTGTCAAAGTGAACAAACTCCTTATCAACATTCTTTATCGATATTATTTGTCAAATATGATCGATAACATTGAAAAAATCTATATATTAGATTGAATAAATTCTTTATCATCATCCTATGTCGAATACGTCAGATAAAATTGAGAAATTCTAAGTATCAGAGTGAATAAATTCTTTATCAACATTTTTTTCAGATATATTGGATAAAATTGACAAAATCTAAATATCAGAGTGAATAAATTCTTTATCATCATCATTTGCCTGATACAACAGCTATCCGGATAAAATTGACATAATCTAAGTATCAAATAGAATAAATTCTTTATTAGTATCTTATGTCAGATATGTCGAATAAAATTGTCAAAATCTAAGTATCAGAGTGAATTAATTCTTTATCAACTTCTTTCATTGGATATATCAGAAAACATTTACAAAATCTAAGTATCAGAGCGAATAAATCCATTATCATCATCATTATTTGTCTGATACGCTTGATAAAATTGAGAAATCAAAGTATCAGAATGAACAAATGCTGTATCAACATGCTATGCTGGTTGCGTCGGATAGCATTAACAAAATCTAAGTATTAGAGTGATTAAATTCTATATCAACATCCTTTGTTGGATACTTAGGATAATATTGACAAAATCTTAGTGTCAGAGTGAATAAATTCATTATCAACATCCTTTTCTGGATATGTCGGATAACATTAAAAAACTCTAAGCATCAGAGAGATTAAATTCTATATCAACATCCTTTTCTCGGATACATAGGATAAAGATTGACAAAATATAAGTTTTGGAGTGAATACATTTTTTTATCAACATCCTTTGACAGATACATCGGATAAAATTGAAAAAATCTAGGTGTCAGTATGAATAAGTTTTTTATCAGAGAATATTCATAGAATCTAAATTCCATTAATTTGACTTTATGCATCGTTGCGTTCAATCTAGGTTAGAATGGTTACAGATGGCAGACAACCCGCTCAAACACACAATCATTGTCAGAGATACATGCCAGAAGTTGGGTTAATTTAGGTTTACTTAGAGTGGTGCACCATTCTAAGTGAACGTAAATTAACCTAAATTAAACAGAAAACATAAAACGGCAAACTCCTTTAATTTTAATCGGTATATTTTTGGTAGATTTTGTTATCTTTATTCACATTCTCTGGTAGACTAAATTTAAATTTTATCCGTTTTTAGTACCTGCGTATCACCTGAGGCTCGTGACGTATTTAAAAGCCCCTGACTAAAATTTTAAATTTATACTTCAGTGCTACCTATTTAATTAACTAGGAATATTATGAATCCGTTTGTTTTTTTTGGGACTACATTTGACAGAAAAAAATGGTGGACCAATAAGAAATTCCAACAGAAATACTTTTTTTGACCTTTGTCGAGAAAAACAAATCTGAAACCCTGCCAGGATTCGGGGTTCCCAGAAGAGAGTAAAATTGAACTTTTGGGGGCTTTAATAACAGCGTAATCTGAGTGACAGATCATATGAAAACAAAAGGAATGTAAAGAAAGTGAAGAAATCATCAAAATATGAACTAAGGTTAAAGTGAACTAAGTGAAGGTCATGGATAAAATTGCCGAGGACCTGGAAGATGCAGCTAGCTTATCAAATGTTTAAAGTGTCCATTAAAACATTGGAGATGTAACAAAAAGGAATTTGCATGCATCATATGTTGGATAGATAATTTAACATGGAGAATGTAAATTTTTGCCAATGATTGTTAAAGGTGAAAGTGAATTAAGTTTTGGTGGTATTGTTTCTGGTCAAGTTATATTGAATGGATCAGTGTTTTGCAATATCAAGTCACTATTAATGTAGAAAAAAGTACAACTTTAATAATCAAAGCAGGAGCTATTTTAAAATTCTACAGTGGGACACCTTTAATTGTCAGAGGAGCTTTGAAAATTCACATAAGCTTACAATAAATTAGGTGCATGCTAGCCTAAACTAAGCAGTGGCGTCAATTCACGGATTTTCAGGGGATTGGGCAAAATATGTATTGCAAAACCTGGAAGGAGGGGAGGCACTTAGCCTAGATCTAGCATGTCAAACATTACTTTCGTCCATTCAAATAAAAAACACAAAAATGGAAAATGACGCAGGACTAGGTGAGACTGGTAGGCCTAGGTCTAAGGCATTTTGGGGTAAAATTCTAAATGAGAGTCGTTTTGTTATGTGGGAAAGCAGTTGAGTCATGGAAAGAAAGAATGAATCCAGGGCCTAAAACATACTGTGGGAAGGTGTTTTCAAGGTATGCTGCTAGACCTATCTCTAGCCTAGCCTTTTCTTATCTCTAGATTTTGGAATATTGCATAGAAAAGGTTGGTACTTGTCTATTATATAAAACACACTCGAAAAGTGAATTTTGGTGACCTTAAAATATGATGAAAATAGTATATTTTATTGGCAAAATTTTGAAGGTTATTTGTGAAGTAATAACTGGGAGATTCAACATCGGCTGATAGTCTCAAAGACAAAGAAAAGTTTACTATTAATGCAATTCTTGACCTAGTTCATTTAGTTCATTAATAACGCCACTCTCGAGGACACTGATTAGTTTGCTTTGACTAGTGATAGAATATAGTGCCTCACCATGGATGTTCAAACTAAGATTTGAGATTTGCCAAGGACCAAAGAACAGGCAGAATCTTACAGGAAGAGGAAAAATCTTACTGCAACAGCGGGTGTTGGGTAAAGTGCGCTGGGAAACTGGTGAAATTTTTTTAGGGGGGTCCCTGACCGAGGAGCAGAAACTTCACTCCAACAAATTAAGCTTAACATAGAGCCAGGAAGTAGGATCAAGAATCATTTTGAGATTGTTGATAGGGCTACAAAACAACTGAGCTGGAACCAGCAGGCTTCATTCATTTGAAAGTGAACCACAAAAATTATTTTGTCAATTCAGAAACCGGTGTTAGTACTTATTTAGACTCCGGTAAGCACGCAAGAAGTGAAGTTTTGTTAATGCTAGGTTAGGTCAGGCTACGTATTTAATATATAATATGCTTTACCCCCCCCCCCCCCGTTTATTGTGCCAATATATAGCCCAAATTTGTTTTTAAACTATTATATTTTCATCATATTTTTTTATTTCATTAGCATTAACCAAACTTCATTTCTCGCGTGTTGCCTAGCTAAAAGAAGATATTTAGTAGGGCACATGTGGCGGGCAGCAGTGAAGACAGAAAACCGAGTTCATTTTAACGCGATTCTTGAGGGAATTTCTGTGTTCTGGGAGCATATTTCCAATGTGTAGTTTTCACAATTTTGCTAATAAAGTGCAGTATTCTATGTAAATAGCGACGAAGACCACACTGCCTTTCCATAACAAACAACAAAAGCACGAAGAACAATAGGGAAATCTTTTTGTAAGACAGTGGAGATAATTTGAATGAATATTTCGGCCCTATGTCCCTTGGCCGTCCTCAGCAAGACAAAAATATATAAAAGATAAAAGACTCACAAGAACCTGCGACCAATAAAACAAAAAATTAAAAAAAATTTCAAAGCAGTCCTAGCATCCTTACTTCAGCGAAGTTCAACCAGGACTGATACTAAGTGAGTTAAAACAAGGCAATTCAATGAGATGAAAGAAAAATATTTAAAAAAACGTTCTTATTGCTAATCCAGCCTTTTTGGCAGCTAGCCTCAAAGGTCTTTTTGTGACCGGTTCTATGTTAATGTCTATTGGTTTATTAAAATATTTTGTAAGATCATTTCTAATTAAATTTGTGTATAAAGCATATAGTGTATATTCCCCTAAGACCCTTTTTAAGGAAATATCATTATTAATCTTAAGTCTGATTTCAATTGATTCTCGGACTATCTGCTTTATGCCTAAGTCATTGTTAATAAGGGCGGATTCATCAAAAAGTATATTGTGGCTAGGATTTTCAAAAATATGGCTGCCTAATGCGGAATCAAATGAAACAGTAGAAATATTAGAATTTAGAGCTTTGACTATATCATCTTTATGTTGTTGTATGTGCTTTTCTAAAGTCTGGTGTGTTCTACCTACATAATATTTGCCACAATCGCATGGTATTTGATAGACCCCTCTTTGGCGAGCAACTGGGGTTTTATCTTTGCTTGAATTTAGAAAATTATGATTTTTAAATTATTTGTGAATACTACATACAGATTATTTTTTGTGCAAACGTTTTTAAGATTTGTTGTGATTTTTGGGATGTCAGTAGTAAAGCCCCAATGCATTGAAAACTTACATGCACTTTCACAAGCCTGAGTCATGGATATGTGTGTAGGTTTTCAATGCATTGGGCTACCAGGGTCATTTGCAAAGAGGTACCATTTCTATAGAAGCTATAGCAATTTGAAATATCATATGGAATTTGCTTGAAGCTATATACTTTGCGTACGCCCCCGTACCAAACAGGTTGGGTATAATCTGTTTTGGTTCGAGTTTTTCTGACACAATTAACTGAATTTCTATTTCATGATATACAAGTTTTTTTTTTAGGTTAAATCCGTGTCGGAAAAACCGGTGTCTCTTTTTAGTTGCCAATTATTTTTTGTATATATTCAGGTTTCAAATTAGATTCTTCAACAGTTTTGAATAGTTTATTCAACATAACACAACTGACATTTTTTGTAAACATTTACATAGAAAATGGATAATTCTAAGCAATTTCTGGTATTCAATAGCTTAATTGAAAAGTAACGATAGAATGACATTGTGACTTGACCTAGCTTTACCTCGCCGATGTGGTCTGTATAATTATTCAATAGCTTAATTGAAAAGTAACGATAGAATGAGATTGTGACTTGACCTAGCTTTACCTCGCCGATGTGGTCTGTATAATACATAAGTAACGTTTGAAAAGTATTGTCAATTTAAAAAGAAGCAATCGGAGATAGCGATTGGATAATTTTAACAAGAAATGACCGAAAAGTGTTCTGGAGGAGATGGAATGAATGTGTATTGTATAATACACAAGTGATGATTTGCACAGTGTTGTCAATTTTAAATAGTTTAGAAATAAAAAAAATTAACAAGAAATGTCTGAAAAGTGTTTTGAGGGAGTTGAGTTGCACGAGGGTTCACTTGCACGAGGGTTCAGTTACATACGGATTTAGTTACACGGGGATTAGTTAAATGGGGTCGAGTAGCACGGAGGTTCAGTTGTACGGGGTTTCGGTTATACAGGGGTTCAGTCACATGGGGGGTTCAGGTGCACGGGGGGTATCTGCTATAAAAAACACTTCATTCTAAACAAATACGAACATTTTGAAAAGCAGACAAAAAATTGGACACTATAATCAGAATTATTTAGCATTTGCAAAAAAGGGGTAATTAGTGATTGGAAAATTTTTTAATGCTTTTACAATCGGAGATGTTTGATTAACCTTTGCAAAAAAAAGGGGTAATGGGATTTGCGAATTGGAGGTAATAATTTATTTTAGTAAAGTAATTATTTATTTTAGTAAAGTAATAATTTATTTTAGCAAAGTAATTATTTATTTTAGTAGAGTAATTATTTATTTTAGTAAAGTAATAATTTATTTTAGTAAAGTAATAGTTTATTTTACTAAAGTAATAATTTATTTTAGTAAAGTAATAATTTATTTTAGTAAAGTAATAATTTATTTTAGTAAAGTAATAATTTATTTTAGTAAAGTAATAATTTATTTTAGTAAAGTAATAATTTATTTTAGTAAACTAATAATTTATTTTAGTAAAGTAATAATTTATTTTAGTAAAGTAATTATTTATTTTAGTAGAGTAATTATTTATTTTAGTAAAGTAATAATTTATTTTAGTAAAGTAATAATTTATTTTAGTAAAGTAATAAATTATTTTAGTAAAGTAATAATTTATTTTAGTAAAGTAATAATTTATTTTAGTAAAGTAATAAATTATTTTAGTAAGGCGTTGAGGAGGGGACAGTCCCTTTCATATAGGGAATAATTTCTGTTCGTTTTAATGTCGCTCCTTACTTTCAGTTTAAAAAACTTGTTTTTTTTTATTTAATTTCTTATCGTTTTTTAGTTAATGCAGCTTTTATTTCCATAAAAATTTTAATTTTATTTTGATAAATGGATGTCTTTACAAATTAAATTAAGTAACTAACTTCTATATTCGTCTATTTTTCCTCTGGCAAAAATACAAAGTTGCAGATTTTATTTCTGTTCGTTTTAATGTCGCTCCATACTTTCAGTTTAAAAAACTTGTTTTTTTTTATTTAATTTCTGATTGTTTTTTAGTTAATGCAGCTTTTATTTGCATAAAAATCTTACTTTCCTTTTGCTAAATGGATGTCTTTACAAATTAACTTACGTAACTAACTTCTATATTCGTCTATTTTTCTTCTGGTAAAAAATACAAAGTTTCAGATTTTATTTCTGTTCGTGTTAATGTCGCTCCATACTTTCAGTTTTAAAAACTTGTTGTTTTTTTTATTTAATTTATGATTGTTTTTTAGTTAATGCAGCTTTTATTTGCATAAAAATTTTACTTTTCTTTTGCTAAATGGATGTCTTTACAAATTAACTTACGTAACTAACTTCTATATTCGTGTATTTTTCTTCTGGCAAAAAATACAAAGTTGCAGATTTTTGCAGATATGAGCTTTTTTTTTCTTGCTCTTTTAACTGTTTACCAGCTCAATGCTGTCTAAACACTGCGGGAAACTTCCTAAGAAGAGTTTTTGATGCAAAACGTCACCTATGAAAAGATTCTTTTAAAAGAAACACTTCAAATTGAAAAAAGAAACCATAAGCAAATAATCTTAACAAAGTTTAATATCTTCCAAAAGAAACTTAAAAAGTAAACAAATTCAACCCATTTCTCACTGGCAAATTCCTACGATATTTTTGGGTATATAAAAAATATAATTTCCCATTCTTGCTAAACTTTGATTGAACAAATATTAGACAAATCTACTTCACTTATACAAGTAGAATTATCTGGCAAGATTTATGTTTCAAGAGGTTTATCCGATATTGGAATGCAGTTTTTAGAATGTGCCATTGAAGATGTATCGCTTGTGGAACTTATTTTTAGCCTCAGCTTCTTTACTGGGCTTCTGTCTTCTTCATTACCACCTGTCTTTCCTCTTTCAACCGACCACTTCGTTTCCGTAGCCTCAGAGTTTCTAAGTTTTTTTTCAGCTTTTGCTGGGTTTTCCGGGTTTTCTTTTCTACTTTTCCTATAAGTGCTTCATCTTTCACATCAAGTGGAATTTCCGAAACTCTTCCAGATGTTGACATGAACTTGTTGTTTTTGTTTGAATGAAAGTCCAATTCGTCATAACGAGGATGTAAAGATCCTGATGCCAGCAGAGCACAGGACTTTAACTCACTTTCTGTTAGTTTGTTTATCACTACTGTAGAGGACTTCAATTGTCTCCGAATTCCAGGTATTTCAGCGAGGCTAATGAAACATCTTTCTGTCATTTTTTATTTCCTGAAATGGAAATTAAATTTAAGTTAATAAAGATTTTTAACTTTAATTATTTATTTTAGTAAAGTAATAATTTATTTTAGTAAAGTAATTATTCATTTTAGTAAAGTAATAATTTATTTTAGTAAAGTAATAATTTATTTTAGTATAAGTAATAATTTATTTTAGTAATAGTGTAATAATTTATTTTAGTAAAGTAATAATTTATTTTAGTAAAGTAATAATTTATTTTAGTAAAGTAATAATTTATTTTAGTAAAGTAATAATTTATTTTAGTAAAGTAATAATTTATTTTAGTAAAGTAATAATTTATTTTAGTAAAGTAATAATTTATTTTAGTAAAGTAATAATTTATTTTAGTAAAGTAATAATTTATTTTAGTAAAGTAATTATTTATTTTAGTAAAGTAATAATTTATTTTAGTAAAGTAATAATTTATTTTAGTAAAGTAATAATTTATTTTAGTAAAGTAATTATTTATTTTAGTAAAGTAATAATTTATTTTAGTAAAGTAATAATTTATTTTAGTAAAGTAATAATTTATTTTAGTATAGTAATAATTTATTTTAGTAAAGTAATAATTTATTTTAGTAAAGTAATAATTTATTTTAGTAAAGTAATAATTTATTTTAGTAAAGTAATAATTTATTTTAGTAAAGTAATAATTTATTTTAGTAAAGTAATAATTTATTTTAGTAAAGTAATAATTTATTTTAGTAAAGTAATAATTTATTTTAGTAAAGTAATAATTTATTTTAGTAAAGTAATAATTTATTTTAGTAAAGTAATAATTTATTTTAGTAAAGTAATAATTTATTTTAGTAAAGTAATAGTTTATTTTACTAAAGTAATAATTTATTTTAGTAAAGTAATAATTTATTTTAGTAAAGTAATAATTTATTTTAGTAAAGTAATAATTTATTTTAGTAAAGTAATAATTTATTTTAGTAAAGTAATAATTTATTTTAGTAAACTAATACTTTATTTTAGTAAAGTAATAATTTATTTTAGTAAAGTAATTATTTATTTTAGTAGAGTAGTTATTTATTTTAGTAAAGTAATAACTTATTTTAGTAAAGTAATAATACCTTTTGAAACTTATATTGATAGAATGGATATTCAAAACTGTTTAAAAATCCAAATTGAAACTACATTATATACTAAAGAAACTGAATACATTAACATCTAAAACAAGAATTTTTATTCTTATCGGATTCAAAACGCCTAATATCTCAAGCATGTGCGACCCACTCAAGCATATGCAACTCAAATTTCATCCTTAAAACGCTAAGATATCTATTCAAATAATTTAAAGCTTAGGATCAAAAGGTATCTGATCAAGTAATTTAAAGCTTAGGATCAATTCCATTACCGTTATAAATTGCTGAAAACTAAGTTCCTAGCAGTATTATATTTAGCAAGGATCCTTTTCAGCAAAAAGGCAAAATATGACTCTTCGATGTATTCATTATAATAATATAAAATATTTGAAACTTATACAAAAGGGATTCAGTTGCACGGGGGTTGAGTTAAAGGCTTTTGGACACTTTTTTACTTTGAAGAACACAGGGACACTATTGAATCAAAAAAAGGCAAAAAAAAAAAAAAAAAACACGCATTATACCCACTAATTCCGGTTTTTAGAGTTTCGGTTACTATTGAACCGTGGTCATTAAAAACGAAATTTTTGTGTTAAATAAGTAGTTTTTGTATCTTTTAAAAGAGCTTTACAGGGATTGAGAGACTCAGTTGCCTCATTCCGTGTGGTTTTCCTTTACTTCATGGTCATTAAAAAAGAAATTTTTTTGTTAAATAAGTAGTTTTTGCATCTTTTAAAAGAGCTTTACAGGGCTTGAGCGACTCAGTTGCCTAATTCCGTGTGGTTTTCCTTTACTTAGTCGTCATTAAAAAAGTAATTTTTGTGTTAAATAAGTAGTTTTTGCATCTTTTAAAAGAGCTTTACAGGGTTTGAGAGACTCAGTTGCCTAATTCCGTGTGGTTTTACTTTACTTAGTGGTCATTAAAAACGAAATTTTTGTGTTAAATAAGTAGTTTTTGTATCTTTTAAAAGAGCTTTACAGGGTTTGATAGACTCAGTTGCCTAATTCCGTGTGGTTTTCCTTTACTTAGTGGTCATTAAAAATGAAATTTTTGTGTTAAATCAGTAGTTTTTGTATCTTTTAAAATAGCTTTACAGGGTTTTAGAGACTCAGTTGCCTAATTCAGTGTGGTTTTCCTTTAGTTACTGGTCATTAAAAAAGAAATTTTTGTGTTAAATCAGTATTTTTTGTATCTTTTAAAAGAGCTTTTCTGTGTTTGAGAGACTCTGTTGCCTGATTCCGTGTGTTTTTACTTCACTTGGTGGTCATTAAAAACGAAATTTTTGTGTTAAATAAGTAGTTTTGTATCTTTTAAAAGAGCTTTACAGGGTTTGAGAGACTCAGTTGCCTAATTCCGTGTGGTTTTCCTTTACTTAGTGGTCATTAAAAACGAAATTTTTGTGTTAAATCAGTATTTTTTGTATCTTTTAAAAGAGCTTTAATGGGTTTGAGAGACTCAGTTGCCTAATTACGAGTGGTTTTCCTTTACTTGGTGGTCATTAAAAAAGAAATTTTTGTGTTAAATCAGTAGTTTCTGTATCTTTTAAAGGAGCTTTAAAGGGTTTGAGAGACTCAGTTGCCTAATTCCGTGTGGTTTTCCTTTACTTAGTGGTCATTAAAAACGAAATTTTTTTGTTAAATAAGTAGTTTTTGAATCTTTTAAAAGAGCTTTATAGCGTTTGAGAGACTCAGTTGCCTAATTCCGTGTGGTTTTTCTTTACTTGGTGGTAATTAAAAACTAAATTTTCTTTTTAAATCAGTAGTTTTTTGCATCTTTTAAAATAGCTTTCAAGGGTTTGAGCGACTCAGTTGCCTAATTCCTTGTGGTTTTCCTTTACTTAGTGGTCATTAAAAAAGAAAATTTTTTGTTAAATAAGTAGTTTTTGCATCTTTTAAAAGAGCTTTACAGGGTTTGAGAGACTCACATAGCTTTATTTCATTTTTTTTAAGGTTCATTTAGACGAGGGTAGGTGCGCGCACGTAACCTCGTCTAAATGAACCTTAAAAAATGAAATAAAGCTATGTGAGTCGCTGAAACGCTGGAAAGCTCTTTTAAAAGATACAAAAAATACTGATTTAACAACCAAATTTTATTTTTCTTGAGCAATAAGTAAAGGAAAACCATAGGGAATTAGTCAACTGAGTCGCTCAAACCCATTAAAGCTCTTTTAAAAGATAAAAAAACTACTGATTTAACACAAAATTTCGTTTTTAATGACCACTACGTAAAGGAAAACCACACGGACTTACGCAACTGAGTCTCTCAAACCCTGTAAAGCTCTTTTAAAAGATGCAAAAACTACTTATTTAACAAAAAAATTTCTTTTTTAATGACCACCAATTAAAGTAAAACCACACGGAATTAGTCAACTGAGTCTCTCAAACCCTTTAAAGCTACTTTAAAAGATACAGAAACTACTTATTTAACACAAAAATTTCGTTTTTAATGACCACTAAGTAAAGGAAAACCACTTAGAATCAGGCCACTGAGTCTCTCAAACCCCTTTAAGCTCTTTTAAAAGATACAAAAACTACTTATTTAACACAAAAATTTCCTTTTTAATGAGCACTAAGTAAAGGAAAACCATACGGAATTAGGCAACTGAGTCTCTCAAACCCTGTAAAGCTCTATTAAAAGATACAAAAAGTACTGAATTAACACAAAATTAAGTTTTTAATTAGCAACAATTAAACCACACCCATACGGACTTAGTCTACTGAGTCTCTCAAACCTCTTAAAGCTTTTTTAAAATATACAAAAACTACTTATTTAACACAAAAATTTCGTTTTTATTTAGCATCTCAGACTTAACATACACACGGAATTACGAAACTGAGTCTCTAAATCCCTGTAAAACTCTTTTAAAAGATACAAAAACTACTGATTTAACACAAAAATTTCGTTTTTAATGACCACTAAGTAAAGGAAAACCACACGGAATTAGGCAACTGAGTCTCTCAAACCCTGTAAAGCTCATTTAAAAGATACAAAAACTACTTATTTAACACAAAAATTCCTTTTTTAATGACCACTAAGTAAAGGAAAACCACACGGAATTAGGCAACTGAGTCTCTCAAACCCTGTACAGCTCTTTTAAAAGATGCAAAAACTACTGATTTAACACAAAAATTTCGTTTTTAATGACCACTAAGTAAAGGAAAACCACACGGAATTAGGCAACTGAGTCTCTCAAACCCTGTAAAGCTATTTTAAAATATAAAAAAACTACTGATTTAACACAAAAATTTCTTTTTTAATGAGCCCAGTTCAATAGTAACCGAAACTCTAAAAACCGGAATTAGTGGGTATAATGCGTGTTTTTTTTTTTTTTTTTTGCCTTTTTTTGATTCAATAGTGTCCCTGTGTTCTTCAAAGTAAAAAAGTGTCCAAAAGCCTTTAACTCAACCCCCGTGCAACTGAATCCCTTTTGTATAAGTTTCAAATATTTTATATTATTATAATGAATACATCGAAAACTCATATTTTGCATTTTTGTTTAAAAGGATCCTTGCTAAATATAATACTGCGAGGAACTTAGTTTTCAGCAATTTAAAAAGGCAATGAAATTGATCCTTATCTTTAAATTACATGATCAGATACCTTTTGATCCTAAGCTTTAAATTATTTGAATAGATATCTTAGCGTTTTAAGGATGAAATTTGAGTTGCATATGCTTGAGTGGGTCACACATGCTTGAGATATTAGGTGTTTTGAATCCGATAAGAATAAAAATTCTTGTTTTAGATGTTAATGTATTCAGTTTCTTTAGTATATAATGTAGTTTCAATTTGGATTTTTAAACAGTTTTGAATATCCATTCTATCAATATAAGTTTAAAAAGGTATTATTACTTTACTAAAATAAGTTATTACTTTACTAAAATAAATAATTACTCTACTAAAATAAATAATTACTTTACTAAAATAAATTATTACTTTACTAAAATAAAGTATTAGTTTACTAAAATAAATTATTACTTTACTAAAATAAATTATTACTTTACTAAAATAAATTATTACTTTACTAAAATAAATTATTACTTTACTAAAATAAATTATTACTTTACTAAAATAAATTATTACTTTACTAAAATAAATTATTACTATACTAAAATAAATAATTACTTTACTAAAATAAATTATTACTTTACTAAAATAAATTATTACTTTACTAAAATAAATTATTACTTTACTAAAATAAATTATTACTTTACTAAAATAAATTATTACTTTACTAAAATAAATTATTACTTTACTAAAATAAATTATTACTTTACTAAAATAAATTATTACTTTACTAAAATAAA
>NC_142800.1:57388199-57404393 GCF_049724085.1 Artemia sp. Qi Xiang Cuo
CCTATATACACCCCTGGATGTCCAATAGCCTGATAATCTCTTCATAATGTAAAAATAACCTAGATAAGTTAGCTTGCAAAACCAGTAGCGTTATTGACCTAACTAATTATAAAAAATACAAAAACTTATATACCAAACTCATCCGCGAAGCAAAAAAAAATATTATTATTCAAAAATCACTCACTGCAAAGGGAACTTGCAAAAGATTTGGTCAATAATAAATGAAATTCTTTCAAAAAAAGGAATTCAAGATCTATACATATTAACCTTAAGGACATCAGTGGCAGATTAATTGACCCAATTTCTGTACCGGATGCTTTTAACAATTATTTCACAAATATTCCAAATGCTAACTCCTGTTCCCCCTCCGAGTCAGTACACCCTAGCAAGAATCCCAGATCCATGTTTTTCTCTCCAACTGATAGTAATGAGGTGCTTCAAGTTATCGAATCTCTCTCTAATAGTAGTACACCTGACTTCCTTGGGATAAGTAATAAGCTTCTTAGAACTGCATCTTCCTATGTTTGTGAACCCATTGTGCATATAGCAAACCTGTCTATGATCAATGGAGTCTTACCAGAAATATTTAAGTCAGCAATTGTTATCCCTATTCATAAAAAAGGCGATCCATCTGAGATAAGTAATTATCGTCCAATCTCAATTCTCCCAGTTATATCAAAAGTGCTCGAGAGAATTATCTTCCGACGTCTTTCTCCTTTTTTATTTGGGATTAATCCTTCAGATTCGTTGATTCTCATCAATATGGCTTCCGTTCCAAATTTTCAACTGCTCATGCTCTAATCGACGCCACACAGTTTATCCGTTCCCAAATTGACCTTAAAAATACTGTAATTGGCTTATTTCTGGATTTTTCTAAGGCCTTGGACATGGTTGATCACAGTGTTTTATTAAGTAAACTCAAGAACATAGGGATTCGTGGAATTCCTTTCTCATGGTTCGGCTCCTATCTCTCTGGTAGAGTACAGAGTGTGAGTCTGGGCGGAATGACCTCGCATCCCCTACCTGTCCGGAGAGACGTCCCACAGGGCTCTGTTCTTGGTCCAATACTTTTTCTCCTTTATATTAATGATTTGGTTACCAGGCCTGGGTCCATCAGTGCACCCAGTACTTTTTGCTAACGATAGCAACTTTTTCATCACCGTCCCTAATTTACCATCCGTCGTCACCTCTGCTCAAATCCTTCTGAATTGAGTACAGGAATGGTCTCTCGTTAACTGCATGACAATTAACAGCAAGAAAAGTCAGGTTGTATAATTTCGAACCCCTTACAAAAAAATGAAGCTCAGCAAGCACTTGGCTTAAAATATTCCACCAATGTCCTCCCGCAGGTCGAAGTTGCCAAGTTTCTTGGTGTCCACATAGACTCCTCCCTATCATTTGCAACTCATGTTTCCTACATCAGAGCCATAATCTTGCGACAGGTAAGTATGATTAATCGTGTGAGTAATTTTCTTCCCCCTGATATCCTTGTCACCCTTTATGACTCTTTTATTTACCCATATATCTCATACTGCGGATCTGTTTGGGGCAACACTTATCCTTCAGTTACCAATAAATTAAAATCTGCCCAAAAACCGTGCCATCAAAGCAGTTTTTCGGCTGCCCCGACTATATCCCACCCAGGACTTGTGCTCCGATTTTGGTATTATCACTTTTGAACAAATCATTAAAAAATTAAATTTATCCCTTGCATATTCCGCTTACCATAAAAACCTTCCTCCTCAATTATTATCCTATTTTAATTGCAATAATTCTGAAGACCTATTTCTCCGTTCATCCAACCGTTCCTTTGTCGTCCCCAAGTGTGTCTGTAGCTTCGCCCATCAATCTCCCATTTATAAATCTATTCTTCAATGGAATACAATACCCTCCAGTATCGAGCTATCCACAAGTTTTCGCATACTGTTTAATAATGTTACTAAACATTGATATTATAATTCTCAAAATTTTCAATCAATTTGCTTTAATTTACCCGTGTTTTCTCTTTTTTTTATTTTTTCTTTTTTTTTTCTCTCTCTTGTTCATTGTCCATTTTTTGTTGTTATGGACCTCAACAAGTTCGCTTCCAGGATCCTTATTATTATTGGTGTTATGTTTCATCTTTTTTTATTTCAATAAATTGAATTGAATAGACAAATAGAAAATACTAAAAAAGTACTGGTAAAACAAAGCTTCTGGCGGCACTTCTCTTCAAAAAATCTTCTGGTGGGACCGATGAAGCCGTCCTCCCTCTTTTTCTCGATCAGCATGAAAATACAATCGCTTTTACTACACAAAATATGTTTTCTGCAATAAGAGGCGAGCTATCACTTCGCTGCACCAATACGACAGGCTAAGTAACAATATCCATGGGAATGAAGGGACATTACAGTTTTTTTTATTATTAATTCAAAAATGGACACACAAACAAGAAACAGCCCAAATCACATTATTTCTGTCCCCTCCAAACCTCATTCGATACTTATCTGAAGGCTAACTGAGACTTAGAAAATCTGGGCCTAAAGCACACATTTTGAGGCTTCGGGCCCGGATACTCCCCCATAAACAAAGATCCACAAGCTCTCCTCCATAATAGCTGAAGCGTAATTAGGTACAATAGGGCATAGTTTTGACAATCCTAAAATGAATCAACTTAGTTATGTGTAGCTTTATGTTTATCCATGTGAAATTTTTCTTAGGCTCCTAACTTCTAGTCGGTAATCTAAAACTTGCTGAACTGTACACATTTGGAATCACCATTAAAACAAATTCTTTTGATGAATGTTTTGTTATCAAGATTTCTCTTTTTTAGAGTTTCGGTAATCATTAGTACGAGACATCCTTCATCAAACAATTGGTCACCACGAATTGTTGGATAAAGGACGAGAAAATCTATAGTTGGATCCATGTAGTTGAAAAAGTGTTAAAGTATTATCATACACAATTCTCCAATATAAACATACCCAACGAAAACTATATATTAATATATAGTTTAAAATTTTTTTTTTTTTAATTTGCTTAGGTAAAACGTCAAAATATTGGACTTGGTGTTATGGAAATATTATATATGTAATCACCTTGTTTTAGCAATGAAGTCTTATCTTTAGAAAGAAAATATCACCAATCAAGCATTATCTGTTCACGTCATACTGATAGTGAAAGCTTGCAGATAGCCTTTCAAACTACCGGTAAATACAGTACGCATTTTCGAAGGATTACCATTAATTAGCCTACTTATTTACCTTGACATACAGAGATTCATCAACTAATTCTTTTCTAAACCGGGCTTTTTCAAAAACTAATCCTCGCCACCTGCCTGTTCTTTCTATATGAAATCTACTGCAACGCAGTGCAATATCCGAGTGAACACCTAGAAAAAAATACACCAATTCAAAAATTAATAAGTGGGGTACCATACTCAAGAACCTTATAGCGTCTGAATTTCAATATCCCAAACTTCTTATCAAAAGTTAAAAAGTTTAATTTGATTTTTGTTTTTGTGGAGACCGTATTCCTCCCAAGCCATTTATGTAAATAATTAAATTAAAAAAAAAACTTTTTTCAACCACAAGTAAGGACTAAGGAGCAACATTAAAACTTAAAACGAACAGAAATTATTACGTATATGAGGGGTTTACCCCCTCTTCAGCACCTCGCTCTTCACACTAAAGTTTTTTGCTACTTTTAACAAAGCTTTTTATTGTTCTAATTAAACGACCCTTGTATTTCAGAAGTCGTTATCAATGAACTGGTACAATATTTAAACTTTAGAGTTAAGAGCGAGTGTCGAGGAGGGGGCAGTCCTCCTCATAGACGTAATAATTTCTTCTCGTTTTAAGTTTTAAAGTTGCTTAAGAATTCCAAACCTAAAGGATTTATGACCATAGTGATGCTAACGGTATAGTTTTTTTTTATTATAGACATATACCCTGGTGGAAAAAAAGAGACTTATTAATGCAGTTTTCTGGATTTTGAGATGAAGGCCCAGAGACCTCTAGTTGAGTGTCAAAACCCCCAAAAGGCAGACTTAGGACACAAACTGTTACATCCCGCAGAGTCTGGCAACATTACCTTTAAGAGATCCTTGGCGATAAGGGATTAAGATTTCAAATGGATTTCGAAGGGATTAAGATTTTAGATTTCAATAAAATCTAATTTCTGAATAAGTTTGGAAGAGGTTCGACAAACCCTTCTTTTGATTTTAAATCCTTCTTTGGAACCAAACTTTCTATTTCACAAAGGCGTTACTGGGACAATAGCTCTTCTACAAAATTTCGAAGAGATCCTACAACATTTTCTGGTAGATGTCCTGAGCAAAAGCTGCGTGCGTCTGATTAACTTTTGTGTTACCCATAAATAGATTATCGGGAATACGTGGTTTACGAACAAGACAGTTGATATATTGGAATTCTTCCGATGTTTCCCGTGTCTTGGAATTATCCCGATGGCAGAACCAAGAACCAAATATACCACATATTCATAAGTGAACAAAGAAGATGTTGTCTAGAAGATGGTAGGACGTACAGCGAAACAGTCCGGTTCTCAGATGATTAACTTGTGATAGTCACGTGCCAACTCAAGCTGAAGATTCCGACAACCTGCCAGAAAGTTCAGTGACGAAAAGCTTCACAAAAAGGCTTTACAGTGGAAATCTGATTTTGCACTGGTAATAGATTTACTGATCCGGACCTTGGAAGATTACAATGCACAGAGCATCGACTGACTTTGAGACTCAGAGATGGAGTGTAGTAAACACGTTGCTGCCAAAGTAGTTGATTAAAAGAAGCATAGGAAAAAAGAATGGATTAGTTTTGCCACTGGTAGCTTATACAGAAAAGAGGGAACATTAAAGCACCTGTTAATAAATACTCGTCTAGTCATCACTATCTTATGATGATTTAAACATTATCATGATAATGTTTTGACAGTATAGTACAAAACTCAAGATAAAGAAGCACAGGACTCCGCCAGGGGGGACAAGAGAGTCTGCGTAGAGTACCTATATGGTGAGTCAGAATGAGCTGCTCGTTGCGCAGACAGTAAAATCGTGTACAGGCTAACCAAAAGGATAGCAGGTACCTGAAAATACGTCTGTCCATTCGACGAAGACATAAATGACCAGGTCCTGAATAGTCAAGAAAAGTAACATAACGACGGATAGAACATTTCGCTGGTTATCTCAACCAGCACATCCCCCAAGAATCCCTTGGTATCCCAGATATGCATTCCTTTAATCTTAATACACATTCAGGTACAACTCTTTCTGATAAAGTTGATAGTGCTCTCATGTCCTTAAATTATGGGAAAGCGGCTGGTCACCACGGCATTCCACCGGAGTTACTTTAATATGGTTAAAAAAAAGCTACCAGAGAACCACTTTTTAAACTACTGACGAAGATATGGAGTGCCAATGCTTTCCAATTTGAATGCAAGAAGGTTCTGATCATCGGAATTGTCGAGAAAGGGAAAAAAAAATCAGTATACGAGGAATAACAATTGAGACGATTGGAAGTAAGGTTCTCCGTCAGAATTCAAAGACAAGTAGACACTGTGCTACGGGACAAACAATATGCTTTTGACTAAATCTACCGTGTTGCGACCTAAAATTCAGGCTTCAGGTATTGTTGAAGAATCAAACGAATGGCATATATAGATATTCTGGTTTTCGTACACTTTCTGAAAGCTTTTTATTTGGTTTGTCGTGGAGCGACGTGGAAAATTCTTCGGATATATGAGCTTTTTGAGCAAATTATAAAAATGATCATAGACCTACATGAAGGGCAGTTATGTGCAGTTTAGACTAAAACGGGCAGACCAAGTGCTTTGCTATTGAGTCTAGGCTTAGACAAGGCCACCTTCTATCCCCAATATTATTTGCCATTATCATAAACTTTGTCTTACGATCTTGCAAACTTTGGGGCATTATACAGTTAAACCCTTGATATTTTCAAGACTAAGCATTTTTCTATGACATAGCTCTTGCTGCTCATTTTACAAAAGCTTGCAACGAAATATTGATAGGCTAACTTCAATGGTCTCCCAAACTGGTTTGCAAATTAATACGATCAAGATCAAGCCGCTGTCAAATGGCGTCATCACCTCGCTTGCACCAGGTTTTAAACTAGGGAAAAGACAAATTGAGGAAATCAGCGAATTGGGTAGTGCACTATCTCAAAACTACAGCTGCGAAAGAGATTGTCTATCGACTTTCATATACAAGTGCGTATCCTTTCAATTATATAATGTCTGGAGTTGCAACAATTACTCTTTGAGGCTAAAGCTACGCTTCTTTGACAGCCCCATAATCTCCATATTAACACATGGATAAGAATTCTAGAGTCTGTTTCAAGCTGTAGAAAAAAGGTTGCTTGGATGTGAGAGCAATAGCTTGCGAAATTAACTTACAATTAGTCGAATTGATACAGAGTACGTAACGCCTAAATCATGTCTCTCGCCAAGCGACCACCAATAAATGTCGAAGACTTACTAAGGAGGCGGCAATGCTAGCATTACATGACTCAAATGAGACAAGGACGACTTCCGTACAACGCATTATGCATTCCTTCGGGCCTCCGAAAAAAAAAAAACCAGAAGCAACACATCTAACGTTACCCTTCCGAATCATGAAGTTAAGTATAAAACCTTAATATGCACATTAAAAGGATCTTGAATAAGTTCTTGCTATTTCTTAAAAGAAGTTTTAGCCGTAAACCGTGCATGTAATTTTAAATTGTGACGCATCTAAAAGAAAATGCTTTGAATTTCAGCGCAAAGTCGTTCACTAGAGTGTAGATAATTCATTTTTTGTATATCTGTAAATGTTTAGTTTTGTGTCAAATAAAGTGTGATTGCGGGGAATTTAATATCAATGTTTTATTCTAAAAAAAAAGGTTTAGCCGAAACACGCAGAATCATGGTTGAGACTTAATGTGACAAAGATCTGTCGGCTATGACATGCAGGGACTCCGACGCTTTAAAGTAATGATTTTGAACGGGAGCCATTGCTTGATTAAGAACTATTTCAAACGCTAGTAGAACTGTATAACTTGGAACATTGCAAGCAGATGATTCTAACAGTTTTAAAAGGTTTCAAAAGTATTAGGAATGATCGGGTCCTTGTATTCATTTTGCATATTTTCCTTAAAAAAAGACTTAGTCAAGGTCCTTATGGTTGTATTCAGTTATTTTTGTATATCCTTTTTAGTCTTGTTTTGCTTTACATTGGGCAGAAAAAGAGAAGAGCCTGCTTCAATGAAATGCCTATGTTCTCCATTTTGACGTTTTCGGGACTATTTTATATTCAACAAAAATTATTTCAGAAAAAACTGCATGTTTTCCGAAAATTGCAGATTGAAACCAAATAAATAGAAATCTTCAGCTGGAATCCATATTTTGTCAGCTAAGATTTATCTTGTATTAAATTACTCTAGTTTTACTGTGTATCTCTGCGCTTTCAGTGTGCCTGTAAATTGCTAATCTTCAATTAATTTGTTAAATTTGTTAAAGATTCAATTTGTTACAGCTTCAAAGATTTCTTGTCTATCACCTTCTTACACTATTCGGAGTGAAATAGACTAAACAGGGCTTGTTCATTTGCCGTTTTACTCTAACTAAACTCATAACTACAATGTGTGGATGGGGAATTTCGTTTGATAAAAGTAAGTGGACTAACAGTTGGAAACGTACCGCAAACATCTGGTCCAACTTTTCTAGAAGCCCAGTTGCATTCATTCGTCAAGCTTCTGGCGCCAAAAGGGCAAGTTGGATGTTCCCAGAGAACAGGCCGACCAGCAGTCCCATTAAGCCGGTCCATCCATGTAAAAAATGTGCCATTTGTAAAACCAAGCTGCCGACAGGCAGCACTTGCATCTTCATCTGGCCAACTAAAAACAAAGAATAAGTAATATTATAAGATTTGAGGATTAAAATCATATATTTTTTTGTGGATATTTAGCTATTTTAATACGAAAGTCAACTCTAATCATTTAATTCTGGTGCTCTCCTTCAAGATAATTCTTGGGTTCAAACCAGTTAAGGATGGAACCTGTCTTCATATGAAAAAAAAAGTCAGATAGGCGAACACTAATGCATTTTTGTTACTCTTTTACGAGTTGGATACAAATTTAGTGCGAGGGGGGGGGGGAGTTCAAACCACCAAATTTTATTAAGCTTTAAAAAAATTTATTGGCTTAAAGTATATGGTCCCGGTGAAATGTGCGACTTTTCCAAAAGTTTATAGGTGTAAATTGCACCAAAAGCATAAGATCTTACATCTTTAAACGAGCATTCTTTATATACAAGGTAAAGAATATGGCATTGGACTTTACAGTCTCTACCGGTAATGCTGATCTCCGTTTCATGGCCCTTCGGCCGGAAGGTGCAATGGGGGGTTGGGTAGGCAATACATTTGTCTTTTTTTTCTCAAAAGTGGCACGGTAATTTTTTTTTCTGAAAATTGGCATGCTAACATTTTCCGGTGTAAAAAACGATGTAGATATCTCATGACTTTGGTATAATTCGTTTTCCCCTCCCATCGTTCTCAATATACTTTTCTAAAATTCTCTGCTATAAAATTAGAAACGTAAAAACCGAGGAAAAAACTGTCAAAGTGAAGTTTGACAGTTGGACAACGGAGGTAAATGTCTACCGCGTCATTACTATTCCTAAACGTCCCGATCTGGATTAATTTTCCATTTAATTTGATCTCCTATTTGTATCAAATTTGTGTGCAGCGATTATTTAATTAATTTACCATCTTGCAGGTCAAATGAACCTCGCAGGTTGACAGAACATATTGTTGGATATTGAAATTGATCTTGGCAAACTATTCAACTAAATATTGTTATTTGTTACAACTAAATATTGTTAATATAGTAAAAGTAAGTTTGTTTTTCCTTTGTATAGTCCAGGGATACCAATTCACGAAAAGATTAGGCAAAAAAAAATGATCGTCAATACAAGTAAATCTAGAAAAATTACACAAAAAAGTTTTTCTTGCGTGAATCACCTTTGCAGGGGGATTACACTTACCCATGGGAAATATTAAAAGGGGACCACAGCAAAGCTCGGTCCCCTTTTTACCTATTCAGTTGGATTTGTTAGGCTCAAATCCATCCATTCACTAAGCAATAAGCAACAATTATGATATTATTTGAAATTTAACTCAGAGAATGATCTAAAACTTGCTTAAAAAAGAAACATTTTTCTACTTCGCACGTTTTCGCTTATTTATCTATCTTAAAGAAAATACAAGGCGAATTTCAACACCCTAATTTAATAAATAGATAATTAAAATTATTACGAACTTTTTATTTTACTTTGAAACATTAAAATCATGGTCATGGAGAAAAATAACACGCCAAAACTTGCAAATGTAACCTTAAACCTAAGAAGCTTTTAATGAGCTTTTTTTTGAATGAACTATTCTAAAGAGAGAAGAAAAATGAATTCGATAGCACCTTTTTTTTGCTACGTCAAAGCTCAGTAAAATATGCACTATCAAATAACAACGGGTCTGCGCCTCTAAACAGTTAAATGGAAACGATATTTCTTTCCTGACAACAAATGATAAGAATAATTTAAACAGAAATTAGGCATTCTATACAGTGTTGCCAACGCTTTGAAATAAACCGAACCAGTTTTCCGATTAAAATTGTACCACAAGAAAGTAATTTGTACCATCGGAAGAGTAGGTTAAACATTTGCCATAACAATATGAAAATTTTCAGTAAACTAAAACTTGGAACAGATATTTGAGTCAAAAAGGAGCAAGTAGCCTAAAACCTAAATATACCAGGAAATTTGACTGTACCAAATAATTTCCAAATGTACTGCATTGTACCAGGACCTCTAAATTGTACCAAAAACGGTACAATGGTACCGCGTTGGCAACGCTGATTGTATATGCCTTTTCCTTAAACAGGAGACCATTTCGGCATTACGTTAAAAGAGGAATTGCATGCTTTGTTGGACACCAACGGAAGTTTTCCTACAGAAGATCAAGTCTACAATTTTTTTTAAGAGGCTTGAGGGGAGTCCAAAAGAATTCTGTTTCGTTTTTTTTTTTTTTTTCATGGTATCTTTCGTAGGTTATTTTTGGTATTTTTGTATTATAACGAACCCACTAAAAAATGGAATTTATGTTAATCCTAATGAGACATACCAAAATATTATGAAAATATAATACTTTAGTTATCAAAATTATGGAAACTACGACCAAGAATTATGGGAAGCAGGCCGCCCAGAACGCATTATATTAGATACCTAACCTCATATAGCATAACATAACCAAAATACCAACTTTAGATATTATATATTTAATTAAAATATACCTACAATGCAGTTACAGTATAGAATACAGACAGCTAAACCATGGGCACCCATAAGGGGGGCACCCGCCCCCCCCCCCGCTCCTGGCTGAATGATGCTGCCTTATTTTTATATTTTTGTTCTGAGATTTCTATTATATAGCATTAAGAGTGCCAATTAGACGAGGTGTGCCCCCCCTGGAATTCAGCTTATGGGCGCCAATGAGCTAAACTGGTTTTTCTCAGATCTAAAAGATATATACCTTCACTATAAGTACCTTCTTTTTCACTGCAAAGGGATTGTTTTCAGTCCAGATGTTATAAAATATAGCAATTATTATAAATTATTCTTTTAAGGGTCGGAGGGGAGGTGGCGTTTAAAGGGGTGAGGGGGCATTAGCTACAATCTACTGGAACTTTAAAACTTACTGGTAACCCAGTCTGGTACTGGTAACCAAAAAAAGAGGCAAATTTCGCAACAAAAAAAAAATTGGAGAAGATGGAGAAAATGGAAAAAAGTATTATTAAGATTTTGGAGGATGTGGCCCAGAAGCTCCTTCCCCTCTTTACACGTTCACCCCTGAAGAGAGATGTCATGTTGCGATCAATGGATACCTGATCTAGCGTTAAGCTTAGGCTACTTAGACAGCACGGCTGTCCTCTGCCAAAACCAAGTGTCAACACAAAAAATCGATTTTAAGTTAAGGATGGACCTCCCCTAATATTAATATGGCGAATCCAGTGGTGAAGTCTGACTTGTTCTATCTGCTATAGTTGCTGAGATACCACCTAGTATCTACATTGATAAAAACGTATTTTGCCGGTTTTCCACAGCCAAAACCTAGTACGCCCATACTAGAATTGTAAAACCTAGTAGCTACATCCAGGAGGAAAATGGGTGGAAAAACCTAGCATCTGTGGCGAAAGCCGAGCAGGCGAAACCAAGCATCTACGGATTTTGCGAAAAGTAACCTTTCATCACAATCACCACTTTCTTCTGTTTACTGTTTTGCAAGAAGAATAATGAAGTCTGAAGGATAATGAAGGGTTTTAGTAATAGAGGAGGAAAAGTGCTTGCAAGACAGGCAATGCAAATAGCAAAGGAAACAGCTGAAAATAAAAATTCTGAGTAAGTAGAACTTGTATTTTTGTGTCTGTCTGAACCTGACTTACAGGGGGGCTAGAATATTCACATGTTCAATTTATGTAGTCTCTGTTAGAATAACATACTTACTTCAAGTAGAGGAGCAGGCTTATAGATCATTGTCTACTCTACAACCCTAGACGCAAATGGCTTTCTTCCATTCAGTATCTCTTGAGATATTTCAAGATATTGAACCTTTGAAGCATATTGAACCATCGTAGCCCTCGTGTAGTAGACCAGACCTTGATAAAAAGAGTGTGCTAACTTGTGTCAGATCATATATAGATAGAGGAGTGTTACCAAGAATTTTGGTCTTGGGTATCTCGTGGAGTCATGGGTACTGCAATCTCATCCCTAAGCAGTAAAAACTAATTTGTCAACTTTATCCTACAAAACAACTGGTTCACATTCCATCTCCAGATTCGGTTTGTTTGTTTTCATTTTGTGGTTACTCAAGATTTTTTTTCCGATTTTTGGTTTCAAAAATTCGGGATTGCTGTTGCGCTAAGCTGAAATCATCGTATATTCCATATATATTATGCTCCAGTCAGGTCTTACTCTTTTCATTAGTTGAAGAATTTCTGATAAATCTAGCCAGATGTCACAATATTTGCCCTCTTGCACAATATTTGTATCCCAAACCGCAAAGGTTTGAATCCTGTCGACAAAATTTTTTGGCAGTTTCGAAAAGGCTATGAACTCAAGAAAACACTGATGTTGAGTTTTTACAATTGAAGGTGCTGGCTCACTACAGCCTGTAGGAATTTTCGTAAAAATTTATGAATCCAGTACAAAAAAATATCTGCATTAGAAAATGTAAGAGATTCCTATTTCAGGTTTGGTCAAGCAGCTACAGGCAGTGATGCAGTCGTCGGACAACCTACTGCTGTAAGAAACTCAGCTGAGCAGACGGCAGCTTAATAAGATACCCAGATTGATAAAGACCCTTCGGTTAATGAATCTGAACTTCCTGTGCTTCATGAATTGCAACCATTATTCACTGATGATGTCTCTGAACTAGAGCCATTTGTGCCATTTGACACGTCATAGCATCAATTCTAGACCTGCTCATCATGCAGTAGAGTGACTGAAACTCTTGTAGCCAATGAACAGATCAGTGATGGTGAAATTTTGAAGAATGCCAGTAGTTCTGGGGAAAACAGAGCCGATTATTGTACTGGTAGAGATCAGATGCAAGAAAACAGTCAAGACAAACGATAAAAAAGAAATACGGAAACAAGAATTGTGTCTGCAAATGGTAACACAAATCATGAAATAAATGATACTGAACAACAAGAAAATGTGAATACAGAGCACCCTAGAAGAAAAAGAAACAGATGTGAAAAGGCAAAAAGACATTGGGACCAGAAAAGAAATCTGGGAAAGTTTTTGGAAAGAAGGCTATGCATCAAGAACCAAATTTCTGGCTAGCTGTGTCAGGTTGGCGTGCATAAGAAGACGGACGATAGAAAGTGACCCTCAATCAATTAAATTCAACCAAAAAAAAAAAATGAAAGTAGACATTTCTACCTTCCAATGAAAGATAAGAATGTGGTAGTGAAGATACATGTTTGCAAGAAACTGTTCATGAATACTTTTGGGTTTAAATAGGATTCTTACCTTACTGAATTGAGCAAGAAGATGAAAACTGGGCTAGTTGGTGAGGGCATAATGGATTTCAGGTGTAGCCCTCACACCAAGCTATCACCACAATTAGTTGAGAATGTGAAAAACTATATCATTTCTTTTGGACCCTCTACGCCACATTACCGTCACAAATATGCATCAAACATCAGATATCTGCCATCTTCTTTGACGGTTGATCTGATACATCAGGACTTTGTTACTAAGAATCCAGTACCAATTGTGTTGCACAACACTTACAACTGTCAGTTGAAAGAAATGATCGTTTTGCTAAGGATGCCAGCATGCACTGTATGTACTGAGTGTGAAATTTGCAATCTCATGAAAAATGATGATAGCAGCAAAGAAAAGAGCAGTGATGAAGGTTTTAATGGATAATTTGAACCTTCAACTGCTGCTGCAACAAAGACTCACGATCCTGATGTTTCTAGGCAAAACTGGCAAGAACACATTGAAAAGGCAGGGAAGGCTACACATTCCTATTAACTTGACGCAGCCGAATGTGGAGAAACCGGAATATGTGTATTCACAGTTGACTTGCAAAAAGTGATTCTGTTACCCGACATGCCGGAGCCGGGTAACAAAGAAGCAATATTCCTTAGCAGGGTTGCCACCGAGGTTACGTTCGTACCATTTTTGATACGTTTTAAATAAAACGGTACGTTTTGCGTTACGGTCCTAATAACGTTACACTTTTGTTACGTTTTTGAATTTATGTTACGCTTTTGAATGATAAGTAAGTTTCATATTTTCTGAGTAATCTATTTTTCCCCCGTGAAAAAAATCCGCTGTTCCCATTTGAATTACACTTACATGAGTATCGACATTCTTTTACCTCGCGGTCATTTAATCTTAACACATAATCACTCAGATATTAGGATGAGAAAATGCCCACTTCGCTTACTCACACTGTAAGTTAAG
Organism: Artemia sp. Qi Xiang Cuo; assembly: GCF_049724085.1. Lineage (NCBI taxonomy): Eukaryota > Metazoa > Arthropoda > Branchiopoda > Anostraca > Artemiidae > Artemia > Artemia sp. Qi Xiang Cuo. The sequence goes on from NC_142800.1 coordinate 57,402,216, forward strand.
AAAACACCACGAGCATAAGAGTATCATTTGCTTAGTGACAAGTGACCATTGACAATAGTCAGTTTGTCAGCTTACCAATTTTCAATTTCATCATATGAGTTTGAATCTTGTTCAGTGAACAGTCATACTGAATTGATACGGGGAAGAGGCTAGCTGAAGTCAGGATGGAAAATGTATAATAAAAGCAGGTAAATAATAATAAAAGTTATTTTCTTTGTAATTTCTCTTTAAATATGTGATTATAAGATGATATGTATATTATTCTTTTGGTGACAACCTCACCCCCCCCTTTCTGATTGGTTGGACATAATATCAGATTATATACAAAACTTGCTCTTTTTATATGGGATTATTAACAGCTGATATTGACAAAATATACGAAACTGTAAAAGTGAGCCATTTTTTGGTTATAACCAAGCTATATCTAATCCCTGAGGAAGGTTAGTTGAGCCAGAATTTTCAATTTTTTTGGAAGACTTTCCAAGTATCATGGTCACTTTTTTGACATTATACTCCCCCTCCCCAGCTGTACTTTCAGAAAAGGGGTCATGATATTAGAAAATAGTATAAAATAAAGGATTTAATGGTACTACTTGTGTGTTTAGCATGTTTTCTTCAGAAAAGGACAATCACTAAATATTTGGCTTCAGAAAAAGACAACTAGACTTGCGCCCATTTTCATGAAGAAGATAAACAGTCTTGTATCTGTATAGGGTAGGCTTGCAGTTTACTTAAAAACTGATTCATAGGGACCACGCAGATTGGGTTGGGGCCCCAACCCACTGAGAACTTAAATTTATTCCTACTTCTCGGAATTTCTTTATTATGTTATAGGTTTTTTACTATCCCCCCTAATTTTTTTTTTTTTAATTATTTCCAGTTCGTTTTTATTAACTCACTGATCTTTTTATTACAGCTTCCATTTATTTCTTTGTCGCACAATTTTTTTTAATTTGTGAACTATTTTTCAACCACTTCCGAATGTTCAGTTGCTTCCCACATTTATCAGTATGGCACACCAGTACTGAGTACTTACATAATTTGATCTTTTTTACTTGTTTTCCTCAAGTCATCGACTTATTTTGCTTATGCCTAGATAAATTTGGTGTTAATGTTATGTAAAACCAATGCTTATTGTGCCCCTCGTGTTCACTTATATTAATATATTCTTGGGAAAAAAATAATTTTCTACTTTTTAGTTCAATTTGAAAATGATTTAATTTTTTTTATTGTTTGACCCCCTCCCCTAAAAATTCTTTGTACGTGCCTGGACTAGTGGGACCCATCAAAACAGCTTTAGGATAACGTTCTTGGGGTTGAATTATATGAACTCTTCTTTTATTTCTTGATTTCTTTTGGCTGGGAGTTACAATTCAAGTTACAAACGGAAAAAGGCATTTTATGTAAATGACTGCTGTTTCCCACAGGAAATGAAGACAAGGATTGAAATATTTTTTGTTCAATAAAATAAAAGCAAAAAAAAACTGTCACTCGGGATTGCTCAAATCTTCATGTAGGAGCGATACAAATTTGAAGCTGGAGGAGGTGAGACTGAGACCGAGCCAATCTAAAATATTAGACGGGAAGGGGGGGATTAAAATGATTTTTTGGGTCTTTTAAAGAAGCTGGATTTATTAAGATCGTTTGTTTTGAAATTTAACAATTAAAAAAAAAAATCTAGTTGGTCCTTTATAAAAAATCCTTTTATCTTGTACGTATTACTCATCAACTTTGGTTTAAATAAATAGATTCAAAGACTTTTGGTTTAAAACACCAATAATGTCAATAAAAAAAGAAGCAAAATAGTAGCCTGGGGTTATATACACACATCGAGGGGGGGGGGGGTTTTCGGTCTGTTTTGCAGCTAAACTAGAAGAAACCCTTACAGTTGAATAAATAGGAAATTCCTAAAGGCAAAGAAGCATAAATTGTTATTATTGTATACTTTTTAGGCATCTTTTAAAAGTTGGAGGGAAGATGTTAATGAGATCATGTAAAAATATATTTTTCAAATTATATAGGCAACAAAATTCCCCTCAATCCTCTAAGTACCTATCATGATAGCGAAATTAAGGCACCCTGCCTTGAAAAGAGACTTTCCTATCAAAAGTTACGAAAAGTTACGTTTTAAGAGTCTGGACGTAACGAAATTTTTGGTTTGTTGGCAACCCTGTTCCT
>NC_142800.1:57404893-57449332 GCF_049724085.1 Artemia sp. Qi Xiang Cuo
CATTTCCAATTCAGACTGCTGTTGAGTGCCGTCCGTTTCTTGCATAGATGTGGTGGCGATGTCACTGGCTTGTACAGGTGAGCTAGTGGGGCTCCCCATCATGTGAGCAACTATCCATTCTCTTTTCAGCTTTCTACCTGGCTGCATAGGAGTTGGCACTGGTGAGTTTTGAGCAGGCAGCGTCGGTCTGGAATGGATGTGAATGGCCCCCAATGGACTGCCTATCTCCGCTGGGCTGTGATTGGAGCAACGCCGGTAGTCTTAGCTCTTTTCCGGGGGAGAGTAGGTGCAGGAATCCTCTTCCTTAAAAAGAAGAGGCAGCAATTTAGCATGGAAAAAAACAATTCCGCTTCCCCCACAGAAGAAAAAATTAGTCTGCACAAAGAATCCCCTCTAACTCCACGGAATCGGGAACAGAGTCTCGCTCAAACCCGTAAAGCTCTTTTAAAAGATACAAGAATTACTTATTTAACACAAAAATTTCGTTTGTAGCGTAAACGGCAAGTAAAGAAAAACCGTGTTAGAATTGATACATTGCCCCCCCTCCCCCTCGTCTCTGTCATATATTTTTATAAAAGCCTCCTAATCGTCTGTGAAATCCGTTTGCTTTCATCAAATACAATTCAAAAATATCTGTCTAATTTGGCATTTATATACATTTTATGCTGTCTTGTTGTTTTTTTTTTTTTTTTGGGGGGGGGGGATTTAGCCCTGACAACATGCTGGCGTCCAGTGTCATCTGTATAAACACATTCGGTTGAAGATCTCACCTTAAAAACAATGGAAATAATGATTCCAGACAACGCCCCTTAGAAACATTTGAACGGAATGCAATTTTTCAAGTATTTTGACACTTGTAAACAGAAACAAAAATTGATTTACTAATTTTGTAGTTGCTCATCAACAATTATCACCAATTGAAAGTGTGCAAGACTTAAAAAATAGATTTGACCCCTCCCAAAAAAAGGAATATAACTTTGATGAAGACTATAAGATGAAGTTCAATATGTATGAGAACCTTAAACCCACTATCTACAAAACATTTTTTTTTAGTGGAATGGTCACGCAAGCGGGTTTATTTTTTTTAGCCATGGGTGATCAAACAATTCGTGGTAACGAGCTGTAAGTAAGGAGTGACCCGGCTCAATAGTAACCGAAACCCTATAAAACGGAATTTTTATACCAATAGATACATCAGAAGAATCAGATTTTTATGCTGGTTTCAAATATATAAGTTTCATCAAGTTTAGTCTTACCCATCAAAAGTTACGCGCCAGAGAAAATTTGCCCTATTTTCGAAAAAAGGGGGAAACAACCCCTAATAGTCATAGAATTTTAAAGAGAATCACACCAGCGGATTCAGCGTATCAGAGAACCTTACTATAGAAGTTACAAGCTCCTATCTGCAAAAATGTGGAATTTTGTATTTTTTGCCAGAAGAAAGATCACGGATGCGTGTTTATTTGTTTATTTTTTGTTTGTTTGTTTGTTTGTTTTATTTTCCCAGGGGTGATTGTATTGATCCAGTAGTCCTAGAATATCGCGAGAGGACTCATTCGAGCGGAAAATAAAAGTTCTAGTGCCCTTTTTAAATTACCATAAAATTGGAGGGCAACTTGGCCTCCTCCCACGCTCATTTTTTCCCGAAATCACCCAATTAAAATTTTGAGATAGCCATTTTGCTAGTCGAAAACCTAAATAATATGTCTTTGAGGATGACTTAATCCCCCACAGTTCCCGGGGGAAGGACTGCAAGTTATAAACTTTGCCCATTGTTTACATATAGTATTGGTTATTGGGAAGTATACAGGTGTTTTCAGGAGGAATTTTTTTCTAGTGGGGGGGGCGCCAAAGTCGGGGGGACGAGGGAGGATATTTCCATGGAGGATATTTCCGTGGGGGAAGGAACATTTCCATGAAGGGGGTGCCAGATTTCCCAGCATTATTAAAAAAACGATCAGAAATTAAATAAAAAAACAAGTTTTTTCAAGTGAAAGTAACGAGCAACATTAAAACTTAAAACAAACAGAAATTATTACGTATATGAAAGGGTTTCCCCCCTAGTCAATACCTCGCTCTTTACGCTAAAGTTTTTTTTTAATTTAAAAATAGCTATATATTATAATTAACCGGTCTGTGTGATTCATGGGCTGGTGATTGGAACAAAATTCGAACTGTAGCTTAAAGAGCGAGGTATTGACTAGGGGGCGAACTACTTAATAAAATAAAAAGAGAATACGATTATGGAAATTCGTTACGTAAGTTCTATCGTAAGTTACGTCGAAACAAAATTTCGAGAAAGCCAATTAGCCAAAAAAGGAAAATTGATATGCGAATCAAAAATCAAAGCTGCATTAATTCAAAAAAGTTCAGAAATTGACTAAAAAAACAACAGTTTTTTTTAACTGAAAGTAAGGAGCGACATCAAAACTTAAAACGAACAGAAATTATTCTGTATATGAAAGGGGCTGCCCCCTCCTCAACGCCTCGCTCTTTACGCTAAAGTTTGACTCTGTCTCACCACTTTATCTTTTAAAACAATAAAAAACTTTAGCGTAAAGAGCGAGGCGTTGAGGAGGGGACAGCCCCTTTCATATACGGAATAATTTCTGTTCGTTTTAAGTTTTAATGTCGCTCCTTACTTTCAGTTAAAAAAAACTTGTTTTTTTTAGTTAATCATATGTAAGCGTTAGTCATAGACTATTTGAAGCACATTCGAATGAAGGTTTAAAAATCTAATGTCATTTTTATATTACAAAAAAGATTATGTCACAGGAAAGTACTGCATTCTAGCATTTTGGCCATAACAAGGCCAAAATTTTATCGAGCAAAATTTTAAGAGTTTGTGAAAGAGTGTGTACCGACGTGTTGTATACCATCTGTCGACCATACCGACGTGTTGTATACCATTTGTCCCTAAATCTACACTCAGTCGATAAAAATGAAGTGTTTTTACAGATCTTTTATCCATAAGACTAACAACTATATAGGGTAATATATAGTTATATAGTAATATAGAGTAATATATAGTAATATAATATATAGTAGTATAGTAATATATAGTGTTGCATAGCTGCACACAATGCATTAGGGTGCTGATCAATGGATTCTCTTTTGGGAAAGAGGATACTTGAGCCTCAAAAAAGTGGTATCGACCCATACATTCAACCCTTCACTGAGAGATTAATTTTAAGAATGTTCAAATGATTTCAGATTTAACCTCTGACCTACTTGCATTAGGAAGAATATATACATTTGGGATGATAGAAATTATGGAAAATTGTGTAGGAAATTTGTAAAGTTATTGCTTTATTTCTAAAATCAAATACACTAAAGGTATTATTTTTCTCGAAGTATTTGTCAGCAAAAGTTAACTTTTGATTTAAAGTGCAGGGTTTGAAGGGGCCCTAGCGTCTCTGAAATAATTATGCATTATTCTCCGGCACCGCAACTTGTCATGATACAACTTTTTTTTGACAAACTTTCGTTGGGTTCATGATTTACTTTCAAATGAAGGTCGTCCCAAGTATAATAATCTTGTCCACAGGAGATAGGTTTGTAGGAAGATATAGGGTACTCACAATATATGAACGGGGGAGCTTTGTCACCAAGGCAATGGTAAAAAGAAACTGAAGGTTCTCGTACAAAGGTCTTAAATCTTCAGAATCTATAGATTCAACATTTGATTTTCTTACTCAGTCTTATTTTAAAAATGATTAGTTTTTGCCATAATGTGCCACCACACGCCACAATAAAATATGCGGGGTAAAGAACTTCTTCTAGTGAGCTCTTTTGCGAACTATGGCAACCCTTTCAGTACGATGTCCTTCAGGAAGAAAAGAAAAAAAGAGGAGATTTTTCAAATGCTACTCCAATGCAAAATATGACAATTTATTTTAATAAAATCATTAGGTTTTCATGTGTGGCAAATTCAATGGTAAGTAGGCTATTCTATTCCAGCTCAACTCTCTCATGACTGTTTTTTCGACCCTTGTGAGAATTACGTATGTTTTTACTCTCGGAAACTTTATAGTTAAAAGAAAAAAAAACTGCACACAAAAAATTGCAAGTAGATCTATGCGTATTCTGAGAATAACAGAATATGGAGCTTTAACTCCCAAAGTCAAGGAGACAAGGAGCTGAAAGTCACCACACATCCAGAATCGCAAAAAGATCGGGCTCTAACCATGGGTGCCAGCTTGCAAAAAAGAGGGGCAGGGGGTAAGGATTTAAAAAAAAAAATAAAGATTCAAAAAAGTATGTTCAAAATCTAAGGGAGGTAAAGTTTTGATTTTCTTCAATGTAGACTAAACACTGAAAAAATATATTTTTAATTCTAGGGGGCAATTTCAAAATCTAGGGGGGTCAGTTTTTCATCCCTCTAGCCCTACAGTCACCCCATTCATTCCCATCCCTTGATTGGTTCTCGTGGCTCTATTTCCCTAGGTCAAATGGCCAGGAAGATGAAAATCTGGAATCCAACATTTGATTCTTTAATTCTATCCATTTCTGAAATAATTTGTATAGGCCACTGTAGCAATGCGACTTGCAAAAATTAACATTTTGTCAAAAAGGTCTGTAAAACTCTTTTTTTTGCATTTTTCTAAGACGACCCGCTCAATACGAAAGTAAGCAGAAAAACGAAACAGATTGAAGACATTGGGAAAATAATACATCTTTGGCCAGTTTTTGTCTATGAGGTCTCAAAACCCGTGTATTAAGGTTTTCAATTGTGAAAAAATTCAATAGCAAAGTTATTCTGTTGCCTGGCCCGCCTTGTTTTCATTTCCCCATTTTCGCAATAATGCAAATTTTGTTTCTGCTATAAAATTAAAGTGTAAAACTTTTGACAAGAACTGTCACTTTTTTCAAGAAGATCTGGACCAAGGTCGTTTCACACTTAGCATCTTTTTCGGCCATATTAGCTACGCATCCTGTGTATCGATCTAGAGCCAAACATAAGCATTTGACTCTTACGCGTCATTGCACTTTAATGCATTTTTAGACTAAATGTATAGTTTATTTTTAGATCTCAGAGTCCCGCCTTGAATATGTGGATATTGTTGGGGGTGGTGAAGGCTTCGACGCTCAAGTTACTGCGACTATTCAAAGTCGTGGTGTGGCACCTGTACTTGTTGGAGTTCGTGTAGATGGATCTGCCTACACTGGCGTAAATATTACTACTAAAGATGGACCCGTGTTTATAAGGAATGTTACAGTTACATACTCAAAGGGTAAGTCTTCCAAAACTTCACTATTTTGTAGATGTATTTTATGAAAAAGTGTCGTATCAAAGCAGATCTCTTGTGACTAATTCTCGTTAAAGCTGCAGTCAAAGCTAAGCCAGAATGGATTTTACATTTGAATATCGTTTGTCCTATGACAAAAAAGAAAAAAAAATCCCTAAGCACACTACTTAAACTATTTCTTATCTTAAAAAAAGACTACTCGCTAGTTATTCACGAGAAATGCCTTTGGAGTGCTTATATCGTTGTCATCTGGACGAAAACAGGAAGAACGTTCCAAATACGAAGCGGTTCTGAAATCAATAGGGCTGTTCTTTTACTTATCTTTGTGCTAAGATCTTACATCTTTTGACAAAGAACCCTTAAAAGTGAAATCTTAGCACTAAGATCTTGCATCTTATAACGTTCTTTTGCAAACGTCTTTCATCATTCTGCTCTGATCAGCGGTCTAAGAACAATGATGAGTATATCATCAGTTTTCTCATCATTGTTCTATATGGCAGAAAGATGGCGTCCTTTACAGTTTTTGCTAACATCAGTGAGCTGTAAGATCTTAGAACAAAGACGAATTAAAAGAACGGAAATCTTTGCACAAATATGTCAGATCTTAGATGTAAGATCTTAGTGCAAAAGAACGGCCCTAATATATCTTTAAACCGTGGTAAGGAGATATAGGGCACTTGTATTACAGATAAATCAACAGATGTGGTAGCTCTTAACCTTTTTGCAGAAAAATGTATGTCGAATATATTTTGGTGTACTCGATGCTGCGAATGCCTCTAAATTTTCATGCCTCGCTCTTTCAAACCTAAAACGAGTTGTGAATGTGTTTTTTTTACAAATTAGGATGTGTCCGTGATACTATTTTACCTTCTTTAGCCAAAGTGACTGACAGGAGAGCGAATCAAATTTATTTAACGGTTTTATTTGCTCTATTGAGTGGCACTTTAAGGGGGTTTATGTGCATTCATTTGTCAATAGTTTTATCTACCGACTCCGTATCTAGTGTGCAAATCAAGTCTAGATGAAACACGGACCTAGAAAAAATCTTACAGTGCAGAAGTAACAAATGGAAAACAAGACCTGTGTACCCATGTGACACCCTGTGAACATAGCCTTTAGTTTTTTCTGACCAGTTTCTACCATTGACTTTGTATCAAAAGATAATTCTTTTGTTTGCTATTTTGAGCTGACGAATATCTTCCTATATATGCTATTCATTTTGGTTTGCCTCCTCATCGTAATGTTTTATCTGCAGATATGAATGTATAATAAGTTGGAAGTAGTTGACCTGAGGGTGCTTGTGCAGGACGTAAGCTTTTGTTGATAGAAGGCCATCGCCAAAAAGCCTTTAGTGACTAAGATAGACCTAGACTTGCGCAAATTCTTTCTCTTACTGAAGGTTTTGGTAGTTATTGCTGTACGGTTGTAAGCTGGCTTAAGAGCTTTGGATTTTAGAATGAGTTATAACAAATGGAACATTGTTTGAAAGCAATTATTATATTATATGATATTATATAACTTAGCATTGACATTTTGACTGACGAATCAAACCCTTTTGAACCGAACTTGTTATGAGTTCGGAAACTCATTTACCAGGGCAAGGAAACAGGAAATTAGATGTGTAGGATTTATTTAATTATATGGATATATGGTTAGGGATTAGGACGTATTTTGAATAAGCAAGGCCTTAAATCCTTCTTAGACTGGGAAGGAGCTAACAATAGAATTCTAGTTGCGCACTTCGTAACAGAACAAGTACATGGTGTACACCCCTTCTCTCCTTGTAGAACCGACAGCTGGAGAAAGTAGTAAGTCAGTAGTAAGAGTAGTTGGATTTTACAGATAGTTGCTGGAAGAAGTAAAAAAGATTCCAGGTAGAAATACAGTATTTTCTTGCCCATAATGATACGAATAGGGATAGATGCATGATCCTTATCATAGTTATAACCAATGCAATGATTAGTAATATAATGACCCATAAGTTAACATGTTTCTCGCATGATGGTAACACGGCTAACCTTACTGATTATGCAGGACATTAGGGTATATAGACATACCGTTATTGATGGGAAATCAAAACCAGCACTTAATACTTGCCTACCTAAAGCTGAAATATAGGAAGTTTATTTATTTAAGGAAAATTCCGTGAGAACAGTTGGTTATGAAACGGGATAATAAAGAAGACCTATTGAATAGTTTAGGAAAATAGACTGCGCAGTAGCTCTGGGAGGAATGTTAGTGAAACACTTCAAGCTTGAAAGACGAGGAATAGGTTTTGTATAAAAAGTTTCTGAGTGGTAGATCTTACGAAAATAAGAAGAAAGTAAAGGAAGTGCCGAAGGCGTTAAATTGTTGATTAAGGAGATGTGAAATGAAAGTTCTGGATTAAATTGCCGAGAATCGGGTTGATGCACCTAGACAGCATAATTTAAAATATTGTTTTGTTATTTTACGAATTAATTAAAAAAAACTTTTTCCACACAATAAGTTTTTCAATGAAAAGTAAAGAACTCAATTAAACAAAAAATCAGCAAAAATAAAATCAAATAATCTACCAAGCGTGAAAATACCACAAATCAGTATCAACAAATACATGAAACCCATAACGAACAGAAATTACAATAAATAACCGAGTCAAACTCAAAACGAGCAGAAATTAACAGAAGTTGGGCGGAAAACCCCTATGCCTTCCCAAGACCAGAACATAATTTGCACTTTACTGAAAAAAATACAAATGAATGTGCAATGTCAGTTTAATACAAATATACTGATATAACATTTATTAAAAACATTATAAAAGCATAAACATTTATATTTTTTCAGTAAAGTGCAAATTATGTTCTGGCCATGGGAAAGCATAGGGATCTTGAGCCCTTCTCATGTTAATTTCTTTAATTTAAAACCCTTACCCTAAGGCCTGTTAGTGGGGTTGTTATCCGCTAAGACCTGATTTCCAGAACTTTCAACTACGTTAAACAAAATGGCTATCTCAAAATTTTTATTGGATGTGTTTGGGAAATTGGTGGTCGTGAGACGGGGGTTAGTTGCCCTCCAGTCACTTTCAACTATTAAAAAAGGCATTAGCCCTCTCAATTTTCAATTAAATGAGCCCCCTTTGAAGTTTTCACGACAACTATATCTATAAAAACCTTATATGCCCCCAGGGCATAACTTAGAACCTTTGCCCTGGGCGCTCTGGGGGGCTTGTCATCCTTAAATACATAATTTCCATAATTTTCAACTACGTTGAGCAAAATAGCTATCTATAAACTTTGATTGAAAGTTTATAGAAAGTTTGAAAGTTTGACTGAACTCTCGCCTTCTGATCTGATCAATGTGTACCGTCTCCGCCGGAATAATCAGACCCCCAGACTGAAGAAAGTTCTACTAGAGTTGCTCCGATCACTGTTAAATTTCTAGCAAAGATGTAGCCCGAAAAGTGTTTAAAGCAAAACCTAGACTTGCATCTACTGGTATTTTTATATCGGAGTCCCTAACAAAGTATCGCCGGGACATTTTGAATGTGGCTAAAGACAAGTACCGTCAGCGTAATGCCTGGTCAGATCAGGGCCAGATTTTGGCAAAGCCTAGTTTAGATTCAGCAATAAAGGAAATAAGGTCTATTGCTGATTGCATTTAGTATTAGAAGTTATTATTTGTTTGTTTGTTTTTTGTTTTCGTTTTTTCTTTTTCTTTTATTCTTCTGTCTGCTTAATTTTCATTTTTTTGTCCCTTTGTGTCCCTAATTTTTTTGATTTTTTTTATGTATTTTTGGTGTTTGTTTGTATTTTTTTTTCTCCACTATTCCTTATTTCAGATGTAATTGTTTTGGCTTTATTAGTTTTCTTTGAATTTGAATTTGTTTTATTCTAGTTCGGGTGACATCTCCTTCTTGGGTAAGAGACTGCTTCAATTTAAAAATAACCCAATAGATTTTCTTAGCTTGATTAATAATTCAGTAGTTCTGTCTAATAAATAACCCGCAAATCCCCATTTTTCAGTTAGTAGTAAATATGTATCAGATTAGATCAAGTATCCAAACGAAATGGTAGTTTCTCTGTGCTTCAGCTTAATGTACAGGGGCTTTGTTCTTCATTTAATGAGTTGAAAAAAATAGTGCGTACTGGCCACTCTGATTTTATTGGTCTTTGTGAGACTTTCCTTGATTCGAAAAATCAATCTCTATTGCATCTCTCTGGTTACAAGATGGAATTTTTTAAATCGAAGTTGGTTGGCAAGAGGTGGCAGGGGCGTAGGGAGGGGGGGCAGCTGCCCCCCCCCCCTTCCTAGACCTTCAAATTCAAATTAGATAGGGCTGAAAACGCAGTTGGTTTGGAAAAAGCAGTTGATAAAACGCCATCACACTATCGACTGCCCCCCCCCCCCCAGACAATATGCTGCCTACGTCCATGAGAGGTGGGGTTGCTGTTTATGTTTCGGAATGTCTTCCGTACTGAATAGACGTGACCTGTCAAGAAATGAAGAAGGAATTTTTGAATTTATATTTATTGAGATTAAAACCCAAGCTAAAACTTTGATTGTTGGTAATATATACCGGTCTCCTAGTGGGTATGTTCCCTCTTTCCTTCAGATTCTTGATGAGGTTTTGGATTATTCAATTATGTGAACTTGTCGTTATGGGTGATTCAACCTAAATTTGTGTGACCGGAGGTCATCCTCGTCCTTGGATTTTCTTTCAATAGTGCTCGCTTGTGGAACATTCTGCATGCATTCCAACTCGCATTACTAACACTACTGCTTCTTTGCTTGATAATATTTTTTCATCGTTGACTTTGGTGCAAAATTTTGTGTTGACGAGTGATATCTCAGACCATTTTCCTGTTTTTTCCACGTAGGATTTTTCCGATGCGTTGCCAAGGAGGAACCAAGGAGCTGGCTTTTCCAGCTCCTTGGTTTTTCCAGATTGGGTTATTATTGTTCATATGGATAGAAATTCTGTGAGACTTTCAATCTTGTATGTAGCTGAAGCCATCATGATCTCTACAATAGGGTTTTCTGACAGCTAAACACACTGTATATAGATGTTTAAATACAATGAAACATTGCTTATATATAAGAAAATCAATCATAATTTAAAATCGTCAAAAACGAAGCCATGTAGCACAGGGCGAAGCACTCAACTGAGCATGCATGTGCAACTCTTTTGAATTATTTACATTCAGTTCTTGACTCTGGTCTGATATCTGCTGCTCTTTTTCTCAATGTACGAAAAGCATTTGACTCATTAACACACAAGATTTTTCTTTGGAAACTGTCCCATATTGGCATAAGAGAGAATGCTTAGTCTTGATTTCTATCATATTTATCTGGTCAAGTCATCTCGGTTGATCCGCACTTTTCTAACCCTTTCGGGAATAGAGTTCGGCATTCCACAAGGACCTGTTATTGGCCCGACGCTCTTTTTAATATACGTCAATGATCTTATTAATGCGGTTCAAAATTTAAAACTTACCATTTGCTGTCGGCTATGTCAACCAGCATCCGTCATTAATCGTGACAGGAGTTTGTCCTTACCGGATGCACTTATTACTATTGCTGATGACAGAACTCTTGGCACAGCTGGCAAAACTGGGTCTGATCTTCGTTCAAAGATAAATGCCCTTTTCGAAAGAGTTATCCAATAGTTTGATGTAAATTATCTTGCCTTAAATGTCGGGAAGTCCTTTTTTCTCATTTTCTCCAGAGTTTCAAAGGCTTGCCCTGACTTAAATGAAATACACGTATCAAGAGGTTCTCTAAGTAGACCTAGGGATCATTATTTTTGATTCCTAGGCATCTTGCTTGACGGAAATCTTTCCTTCAAGCAACATATTGACCTGATTAAAATGAAAGTCTCCAGGAGTCTTGGAATCCTTAGAAAGCTTAAACACATATTTCCAGGGTCGATTCTTAGAATCTTGTTCTACAGCCTAGTTTAGTCTTATGTTTCATATTGTTCTGTTATTTGGATGACAACTTTTCCCTCGTCTCTGATGCCACTTTCAAAACTTTATGATAAAGCAAGGACTCTTATTAAGGAAACTAACCGATCTTCACTTAAAACCTTGCTTGATTAGAAATTTCTCTATTTTCTTTCTTGTTCTTATTTCATCTTTTTACAGTTGCACTGCCATCTTCCTGCTGCTCTATGTAATAATATATCTTTTGTTTCTGATCAATCGACTTATCATCTCCGCACTTCCAGCAATTTACAGATTCTTCATGCTCCATGAGTGAGGTCTGATTTCAACCCTCTGACAACTTCAACATTATTTGGAAAACGCTCCCTGTGTCTGCACGAAGCTGCCACCCGTTTTTTTTTTTTTTTTTTTTTTTTTTTTTTTTTTAATGTGGATCATTGTATCTTATGATTTTTTTTATCTTATGATTTCTCTTTTGTTGAGTCTCAAAGGTGTGAATGTATGATGTTGAAAATATGTTTGTTTTTTAAGTATTTGTTTCATTTTTGTTTCTCCCCTGTTTTTTTTCCTGGCCATAGAGCCTTACGGGGGAATTTATATTGAAGTGTATTTTGTTGAGTTTATTTATTGAATAAAATTGATTGATTGATTGATTGATTGAATGTTATTGGGGAAATGGTGGGCGGGAGAGGGTGGTTAATTACTCTCCTCTCACTTATGACTATTAAATTAAAAGGGCAATTTCAATTTCCAATTAAATGAGCCCTTTTTAAAATTTTTACAACAACTTTCTATATAAACCTTAGATGTCCCCAGGGCATAACTTACAACCCTTGCACTGAGGGCTCTGAGGGGGTTATCATCCTAAAATACCTAATTTCCAGAACTTTCAACTACGTTGAACAAAATGAATATCTCAAAATTTTGATTGGATGTGTTTGGGAAAATGGTGGGTGTGAGAGGGGCGTTAGTCGCTCTCCAATCAATTTCAACTATTAAAAAAGGCACTAGCCCTTTCAATTTCCAATTGAATGAGCCTACGACAACGCTTTCAATAAAAACCTTATATGCCCCCCGAGACTAACTTACACCTCTTTTCCTGAGGGCTGTGGGGGGGGGGAGGTTGTCAACCTAAAATACCTAATTTTCAGAACTTGATACTATGTTGAATAAAATGGCAGTATTAAAACTTTGATTGGATGTGGTTGGGAAAAAGGTGGGCTTGAGAGGGGGTTTAGTTGCCCTTAATTAACTGTCGACTATTGAAAATGGGCACTACCCATTTGAGTTTCCAATCGAATGAGCTTTTTTTGAAGTTTCTACGACAACGCCTTCTATAAAAACCTTATATGCCCCCATGACATAACTTACAACCCTTACCCTGAAGGCTGTGGGGGAGTGTCTTCGTCAAAAACATAATTCCTATCTGGGAATCAACTACGCTGAACAAAATGGCTATCTCAAAAATTTTGATTGGATGTGTTTTAAGAAATGGTGGGCGTGGAAGGGGTGTTAGTTGCCTTCCAATCACTCTCGGCAATCAACAAGGGCACAAGCCATTCCAATTTCCAATTGAATGAGCCCTTTTCGAAGTTTCTACGACAACTTCTTCGATACAAAGTGCCATGCTCTAAAAAAATAAAATAATAATACAATGTGCCAACATCGTTCTTATATGCCCCCAGGGCATAACTTAAAACCCTTGCCCTGAGGGTTGGGGGGGAGTGTCCTCCTCAAAAATATGTTTTCTTTCTGGAAATCAACTATGCTGAACAAAATTGCTATCTCAAAATTTTTATTGGAAGTGTTTGGGGAAATGTTGGGCGTGGGGGGGCTAGTTGCCCTCCAATCACTTTTGACTATTAAAAAGGGCACTAGTCACCTCAATTTCCAATCGAATATGTCCTTTTCGAAGGTTCTACGACAACTTCTTCGATACGAAGTGCCCTGGTCTAAGACCACGAAAAAAAAATTAATAATAATACATTGTGCCCACATCGTTCTTTACTTAGGCAGCGCTTTTGTGCTGCCTATGAGTCGAAAGGAAGTAGTCGGTCTGGACTTATCACAGTTAAAAATGAAAGCAGGTATCACAATCAGTGATAAGAAAAGCGTAGCAGAAACTTTAAGGAGCGATCTGCAGAAACTTTTGGGGAATATATCAAACTTTTGTAAAGGTGTTTGAAACTGTATGGAAAAGAACGAGAAGATGTTTCCCTTTTTGGAAGGAAAGGAAGATTTACTTTGCAAGGAGAATTTAACGATCGTACAAAAAGGATTGGAAAAAAATAAGACCCAAGTAGTATGTTACGTTATACTTTGCCGCCTTTATGTTCCTTCCGGTGTTACTTGCGTACGTGTTTGGTGGGTATAATCTGGTTTGGTGGGTCTAATCTGGTTTGGTGGGTATAGTCTGGTTCGGTGGGTATAGTCTGGTTTAATGAGTAAAAAAGGGGTAATTAGTGATAGGATAATTTTTTAACATGAAATCTCTGAATAAAATATTTTTGGAGCATGTACTTGACGATGAATAAAAGGGTTAAGGTGATTAGCAATTACGAGCGAGGATATCCCCATTGGTTCCTGCCAGTAGGCTACGCATATCAAGTTGAAAATTTGATAGAATGAGGTATTTGAGGTGGAATATTAATGTTTTGAATAATAGGAGTGTGATTGATTCTAATTAGTGGATTGGATAATTTTTTAACATGAAATCTCTGAATAAAATATTTTTTGGAGAGATGAGTTGATGGTTTACTGTATAATACACAAGTGACGTTTGAATAGTATTGTCAATTTAAAATAGGGTCTAACATTTTAGTATACTAAAAAGTTGATACTAAGAGGGATTTAGATGACAAAAAAAGAAGTTCAATAATGAAATTCAGAACAAACCTTAGAAATCATTGCAAATCAAGTAGTAGGGTGTAGGGGAGTACGAACCATCAAGGATCATAAGCACCAACGACACTAACCAGCAGAAACATTAACTCTCCAAAGGTCCCTTACCCTCAAACTCGTTGGGCACCTCCTCCCACCAACTTTTTGGCCCCCCTCCTCCCTATTTTTTTTTTGATTTTTTTTTAACATGATATATTTTTTTCAACTTTTTTTTTACATGTCTTCGAATGAGATGAAACAAATTTAAATTCAGTAGTAATCTGTCGTGGTTTACCTTGTCACAGTTACATTCTCTTAATTTTTCAAAGTTCATTTTGAATTTCTTTCGTTGAAATGCAAGAGTTGGAATATTTCAGTAGTGTCTTTTTGTGCTTTACCTCGTCAGGTTTACCTTGTCACAGTTACATTTTCTTGATTTTTCAAAGTTCATTCTGTATTTCTTTCATTGAAATGCAAGAGTTGGAACATTTCAGTAGTGTTTTGTTGTGATCTACCTTGTCAAAGTTACATTCTCTTGATTTTTTAAAGTTCATTTTTTATTTCTTTCGTTGAAATGCAATAGTTGGAATATTTCAGTAGTGTTTTGTTGTGCTTTACCTTGTCACAGTTACATTCTCTTGATTTTTCAAAGTTCATTTTGAATTTCTTTCGTGAAATGCAAGAGTTGGAATATTTAAGTAGTGTTTTGTCGTGGTTTACCATGTCACAGTTACATTCTCTTGATTTTTCCAAGTTCATTTTGAATTTCTTTCGTGAAATGCAAGAGTTGGAATATTTCAGTAATGTTTTGTCGTGGTTTACCTTGTCACAGCTACATTCTCGTCATTTTTCAAACTTTATTTTGGATTTTTTTGTTGGAATACATGAGTTGAAGTATTTCCATAGTGTCTTGTCGAGGTGTAGCTATTAACATAGTAATTCCTATCTTTTTTCTATGTTCAAGTTGAATTTCTTTCTCAAAGATTTAGTAGTTAGAAGGCGTCATTATTGTTTTGGTGTTCTTTGACTTTTAATAATAGCCTTCTCTTGCGAGTTTTAAATCATTAATGAAGTACTTTTGTTGAAGTGAACTATTTTGAATATTTATTACTTCGCTTGTCTTGGTTTACATTTTCAATATCACATTATATTGATTTTTAGAAGTTCATTTTGGATTTATTTCATGAAATGCAAGAGTCGGATTATTTAAGTAGTTTTTCGTCGTGGTTTACCTTGTCACAATTACATTCACTTGATTTTTCCAACTGTATTTTGAATTTTTTTCGTGGCATGCAAGAGTTAGAATATTTCAATAGTATTTTATCGTGGTTTACATTGTCAATGATACAATATTTTGATTTTTCAAAGTTAATTTTGGATTTATTTTTTTGAAATTCAAGAGTTGTAATATTTCAGAAGTGTATTGTTATACTTTACCTTGTCACATTTGCATTATCTTGATTTTTTAAAGTTTATTTTGGATGTTTTTTGTTGAAATGCAATAGTTCTAATATTTAAGTAGTGTCTTTTTGCGCTTTACCCTGTCATTGTTATATTCTTTTAATTTTTATAGTTCATTTTGGAATGTTTTCCGTTTAAATTCAAGAGTTGAAATAGTTTATTAGTGTTTTGTAGTGCTTTAAATTTTCACTGTTACATTCTCTTAATTTTTAAATGTTAATTTTGAATTTCTTTCGTTGAAATGCAAGAGTAGAAATATTTCATTAGTGTTTTTTTGTGCTTTACCTTGTCACAGTTACATTCTCTTGATTTTTAAGAGTTCATTTGGAATTTCTTTCGTGAAATTCAAGATTTGGAATATTTAAGTAGTGTTTTGTCTTAATTTACCATATCATAGTTAGAGTCTCTTGATTTTTAAACGTTCATTTTGAATTTCTTTCGTCAAATGCAAGCGTTGGAATATTTCAGTAGTGTTTTGTCGTGGTTTACCTTGTAAAAGTTGCATTCTCTTGATTTTTCAAAGTTAATTTTGGATTTCTTTCGTTGAATTGCAATAGTTTGAATATTTCAGTAGTGTTTTGTTGTGGTTTAACTTGTCACAGTTACATTATCTTGATTTTTCCAAGTTAATATTGAATTTATTTATTGAAATTAAAGAGTTGGAATACTTCAGTAGTGTTTTTTCTTGGATTACCTTGGCGCAGTTACATTCGCTTTATTTTTAAAAGTTTATTTTGAATTTCTTTCGTGAAATGCAAGAGCTGGAATATTTCAATAGTGTTTTGTCGTGGCTTACCTTGTCACAGTTACTTTCTCTTGATTTTTCAAAGTTCATTTTGGATTTCTTTTGTTGAAATGCAGGAGTTGGAATATTTCAGTAGTGTCTTGTTATGCTTTACCTTGTCACAGTTGCATTCTCTTGATTTTTCAAAGTTCATTTTGGATTTCCTTTGTTGAAATGCAAGAGTTGGAATATTTCAGTAGTGTTTTGTTGTGCTTTACCTTTGTCACAGTTACATTCTCTTGATTTTTCAAAGTTCATTTTGAATTTTTCTCGTGAAATGCAAGAGTTGGAATTTTTCAGCAGCGTTTCGTTATGGTTTACCATGTCACAGTTGCATTATCTTTATTTTTCAATTTTCATTTAAATTTCTTTCGTGAAATGGAAGAGTTGGATTATTTAAGTAGTGTTTTGTCGTGGTTTAACATGTTACAGTTAGATTCTCTTGATTTTTCAAAGTTCATTTTTGATTTATTTTGTTGAAATCCTGGAGTTTGAATATTTCAGTAGTGTTTTGTTGTGCTTTACCTTGTCACAATTACATTCTCTTGGTTTTTCAAGGTTCATTTTGGATTTTCTTTGTGAAATGCAGGAGTTGGAATATTATTGTTTTGTATTTTGCAAAATTATCATACAAAATACTAGAGTTTACGATCAAAAGCCTATTTGTTCACCCTGGAAACTATTCAAATATAATTTTTGCTGATATTGAAATTAGTGCGTAAATCACAAACTGACAAAAAATACCCAGAACTTTTTTTTCTTATAGCCTTGACTTTGAAGACATTTCTTCATCTTAATTGGCTTTAGAAATATCATGCAAAATAAAACTAACCGAACCGTCGTTGCTTTGTCAAATTTTGAGCAAACAAAAGGATTGTAACACCTGATTGGCTCGTTTGTATGCAATTTCAAGCCAGTGAAAAGAACGAAACGTCTTTGAGTCACATTAAAAAAAAAAAGTAAATTCAATATTTCTTTATGATTCAATCCCAACGTCCCCCCGCTCTGAGTGTTGAAAATGATTTCACGACATTATTTCAGTTTTTTTTTTCTTGCCCCAAACTATTTTTTTTATCATGAACCCTTTAGACATCAATTTGATCAACTTGGAGAAAGTTCAAATAGAATCGTTACTGATATTGATATTTAGTGCGTAAAATACAATCTGACAATTATATCCAGAACTTTTTTTCTTATAGTCTTGATTTGTAGCACATTTATTCTTTTGTACGTGTGGCTTGTCTAAAACCTACAGTTTGGGATCCTATTTGAACTTTTCAGGGCTAGGTTTCTTAGTTTCTCATAGGTGTGTGTTGTCTCAAACCTACAATTTCAGTTGAGCAGTGTGCTATTTCTGACTTTTAAGAGCTGGGTTTCTTATTCTCTCATAGGTGTGTGTTGTCTAAAACATACAGTTTGAGGTGGGTAGTTTGATATTTCTGGCTATTATGCGCTAGGTTTCATAGACTTTTGTATGTGTGTGTTGTCTAAAACCTATAGTTTGTGATGCTATTTGAGCTTTTCAGAGCTAGTTTTCTTAGTCTCTCATATGTTTGTGCTATCTGAAACATACAATTTGGGGAGTGTAGTTTGATATTTCTGTCTTTTTTGAGATAGGTTTCATAGCCTTTTGTATGTGTGTTTTGTCTGAAACCTATAGCTTGGGATGCTTTTTGGGCTTTTCAAAGCTAGGTTTCTTAGTCTCTCATAGGTGTGTTGTCAGAAACCTCCACTTTGAGGTGGGTAGTTTGATATTTTTGGCTTTTCAGAGCTAACTTTCTTAGTATCTCATAGGCGTGTGTTGTCTAAAACCTACAATTTGAGGTAAGGAGTTTGCTATTTCTGGCTTTTATGAGCTAGGTAACAAACTATTTCTGTAAAATCTGAGCTAATAAGGGTTTTTGGCCGTAAACTCTAGTTTTTTGTAAAAAAATTATGGAAAATATAACTCTCTGATTCAAATATGAAACTTAAGTCTATTATTGGATCGAAAAATAAAACCATTTCTAGAAAAGCTGATCGAAAACGGTTTTTGACAATAAACTCTATTATTTTATATGAAAATTATGGAAAATACAGTTTAGTGGATGGTAGGTGAAAATTTAGTTCAGTTATGGATCTAAAAATAAAGTATTTCTGTAAAATCTGATCTAACAAGGGTTTTTGGCCGTAATCTATAGTTTTTTTTATAAGAAAATTATGGAAAATATAATTCCCTGGTTCAAATGTGAAAGTTAAGTCTATTTTTGGATCGAAAAATAAAACTATTTCCGTAAAATCTGAGTTGATAAGGGTTTTTGACCGTAAACTCTAGTTTCTTGTAAGACAACTATGGAAAACATAATTTCCTGGTTCAAATGTGAAACTTAAGTTCAGTTTTGGATACTAATAATGATGAGGACTGGTGATTCTAATTCAATATTTTTTCCACAAAAACAGACTATTTTTTTAAACTTCGAAATTATTCAACTTTATTTATTTATTTATTTTTTTTGTATGTATCTTAAAATGACAAAATATGCCTACGGCTCTAACAATTCTACTCTATGATTGGTCAGATATATTATGTGGCTTTCCCATTGGTATTCTATGCCTGGTTATTGACACTACATAGTCGATTGTATGTATTAAATCAGTATTTTTTACGCAGTGAAACGATAAACACATAAGTCATATCTTAAAAAAAGTGAAAATGGAGCATTTTAATAAAGTGTGTTCACATAACAAGGTTATTGTAGCATTGAATGCCGACAAGGAGAAGTATTTAAACTATGAAACAAGTACAAGTGGTACCACTATTGGAAATGTATGCATGCATTGTCATGGCAGTAAGGAATTCAATTTCTTTGGAATAGCGAAAAAATTCAACTCTTATGTTGGTGGTTATGCGAGATTGAGATCTGCAGAGATGATTGCACTCAAAGAGAATGCCAACATAAAAATAATCGTTGATGATAGAGGACAACTCCTTGCTACTTTTGCAAGTAACACATTACCTACTGATATATCCAATCGTCAGCTTTCGAGTATTAGTATTCAACGGAAGGTCAATAAAAGAAAGGCCTACTCTTCTACTAATATTGTAAGCAATATCTTGTCTACGTGCTGAAACTGTTACCTGTGTAAAAATAATGCTATAATAGACAGTGAAATTGCAATTAAAATAAAAAGGACATTGGCAGAAAATATCACTATGGAATATGAAGATGAATCGATGAAAAACAAAGCATCAGCAAACGTCACTGCCACTGATCAAACAGTCAATGAACCAAATAATACCAAAGACGAAAAGCATATTGAGCCTGTTGATGAGACACCAGTGAAAATTGTGTGTGACTCTAAATGGAATAATGATTATTCTACTAATTACGAACCAAGAGAAGACAATAGCTATAATATCAAGAGAGAACATGGTGAACTATCTTATGGAACAGATTCAAAATGTCCAAAGTTAATCATTGATATTAATAATGTATCATAATATATTTTGGTATTAATATTCTACATAGCATTATCTTATTAAAAATATTTTATGCATTACCTTGATATGTGCTCATTATTTTTAGAGTAAGCTAGCATATCAAACGTTTAGAATTTATATTAAAACATCGGATATGTAAGAAAAGTAAGTTGCATACATCTATTGTCAGACACATGGGATAACATTGACAAATTCTAGCTATCAGAATGAATAAATTCTTTATCAACATCCGTTGTTGGATATATTATTATCTCATTATGTAAAAATTTTAAGTAAGTAGGTAAGAAAGTAATTAAGTGGGTTATCAAGTAACAAACAGTTTCCTGAATTCACCTCTTGGATGCAAAATACAGGAATTTAATTCAGGAAATTATAAAAAAAATGAACAAATTCTTTATTAAAATTCTATATCGATTGAAGTCGCTTCCTAGACAGTCAATACAGCAATTTCACAAAATCTAATTATCACGTGCACTGGAATTTTATTGCTATTTTAAGATCATGTGTCATGGTTAAGAGTAAACCAAGGCCCATTGTAACGAAAAATTAAAAATAAGTTTAAAGAAAACTGTCTTTTGATAGAAATTGCCATTTATTGCTGATTTAGGAGTGGTAACTATTATTTCGATAATAGTTGGCAGTAATAACAGGTAGTAGTAGCAATAGAAGTAGTAGCAAAATGGGTAGTAAAGTGGAAGACCCGAAAGCGAGGCCCACAGATATGTGTAAACGTCTTGTGATTTTCAAACTATCTCCCCGTAATGCGTTTAATTGCATGTTGACGTAGAATACCGTCTTGGGAGGATCTTTTCTAGTAATACAACTGCGACAAGGCATTAAATCTAGTTCTAAGAACAAAGGCCTCTTTAAAGGGCTGCCTAGACCCTGCCGGGGTAGCCGAAAGACTGGGAACCTCTCAGTCACCGTTATTGAGGATTGTCGCCGCTGAAGGAAATGCAGCGTAGTAAACGACACAGCATTTTCTGTTTTTATGGAAAAAATATTGAATTAGAACCATCAGTCCTCATCATTATGAGTATCCAAAACTGGACTTAAGTTTCACATTTGAACTAGAGAATTGTATTTTCCATAATTTTCTTACAAGAAACTAGAGTTTACGGCCAAAAACCCTTATTATCACAGATTTTTCGAAAATAGTTTTATTTTTTGATCCAAAAATAGATTTAAGTTTCATATTTGAACCAGGGAATTATATTTTCCATAATTTTCTTATAAAAAAACTAGAGTTTACGGCCAAAAACCCTTTTTAGCTCAGATTTTACAGAAATACTTTATTTTTCGATCCATAACTGGACTTAATTTTCACCTATGAGCCAATAAATTGTATTTTCCATAATTTTCATATAAAATAATAGAGTTTACTGTCAAAAACCGTTTTAAATCAGATTTTCTAGAAATAGTTTTATTTTTCAATCCAAAAATAAACTTAAGTTTCATATTTGAACCAGAGAATTGTATTTTCCATAATTTTCTTACAAAAACTAGAGTTTACGGTCAAAAACCCTTATTAGCTCAGATTTTACAGAAATAGTTTGTTACCTAGCTCATAAAAGACAGAAATAGCAAACTCTTCACCTCAAATTGTAGGTTTTAGACAACACACGCCTATGTAACACTAAGAAAGTTAGCTCTGAAAAGCCAGAAATATCAAACTACCCACCTCAAAATTTAGGTTTCTGACAACACCCACCTATGAGAGAGTAAGAAACCTAGCTCTGTAAACCCCAAATAGCATCCCAAACTATGGGTTTCAGACAATACAAATCTACAAACGGCTATGAAACCTAGCTCAAAATAGTCAAAAATAGCAAACTAAACACCCCAAATTGTAGGTTTCAGATAACACAAACCTATGAGGGACTAAGAAAACTAGCTCTGAAAAGCTCAAATAACATCCCAAACTAAAGGTTTCAGACAACAGACACATACAAAAGGCTATGAAACCTAGCGCATAAAAGTCAGAAATAGCAAACTACCCACCCCAAATTGTAGGTTTTAGACAACCCACACCTATGAGAGACTAAGAAACCTAGCTCTGAAAAGTCAGAAATAGCAAACTACCCACCTCAAATTGCAGGTTTCAGACAACACACACCTATGAGAAACTAAGAAAGCTAGCTCTGAAAAGCTCAAATAGCATCCCAAACTATAGGTTTTAGACAAGACACACCTACAAAAGAAGAAATTTGCTACAAATCAAGACTATAAGAAAAAAAGTTCTAGATATTTTTGTCAGTTTGTAGTTTACGCACTAATGTTAATATCATTAACGATTCTACTTGAACTTTCTCCAGGTTAATCAAATTGATCTCTAAATGGTTCATGATAAAAAAAAATAGTTGGGGCAAGAAAAAAAAATAAAATAATGTCGTGAAATAATTTTAAACACTCAGAGCAGGCAAACATTGGAATTGAATCATAGATAAATTTCGAATTTACTTTTTTTTTAATTATTAATCAGACAGTTCGTTCTTTTCAATTGCTTCAAATTGCACATAAACGAATCAATCATGTTTTAAAATTCTATTTTGTGATCAAAATTTAACAATTCAGCGATTGTTCGGTTAGTTTGAT
Organism: Artemia sp. Qi Xiang Cuo; assembly: GCF_049724085.1. Taxonomy (NCBI): domain Eukaryota; kingdom Metazoa; phylum Arthropoda; class Branchiopoda; order Anostraca; family Artemiidae; genus Artemia; species Artemia sp. Qi Xiang Cuo. Next base: position 57,427,265 of record NC_142800.1, read on the forward strand.
TTTGCATGATATTTCAAAACCCAATAAAGATGAAGAAATGTTTTCAAAGTCAAGGCTATACGAAAAAAAGTTCTGGATATTTTTTGTCAGTTTGTGATTTACGCACAAATATCAATATCAGTAACGATTCTATTTGAACTTTCTCCAAGTTGATCAATTTGGTTTTTGGCCGTAAACTCTAGTATCTTGTAAGAAAATTATGCAAAATACAAAACAATACTGAAATATTCCAACTCTTGCATTTCACGAAAGAAATTCAAAATGAACTTTGAAAAACCAAGAGAATGTATTTGTGACAAGGTAAAGCACAACAAAACACTACTGAAATATTCCAACTCCTGCATTTCAACAAAAGAAATCCAAAATGAACTTTGAAAAATCAAGAGAATGTAACTGTGAATGGTTAAATCACGACAAAACACTACTGAAATATTCCAACTTGCATTTCACGAAAGAAATTAAAATGAACTTTGAAAAATCAAGAGAATGTAACTGTAACATGGTAAACCACGACAAAACACGACTGAAGTATTCCAACTCTTGCATTTCACGAAAGAAATTCGAAATGAACTTTGAAAAATCAAGAGAATGTAACTGTGACATGGTAAACCACGACAAAACACTACTGAAATATTTCAACTCTTGTATTTCACGATAAAAATTCGAAATGAACTTTGAAAAATAAAGAGAATGTAACTGTGACAAGGTAAAGCACAACAAAACACTACTGAAATATTCCAACTCTTGCATTTCAACTAAAGAAATTCAAAATGAACTAAGAAAAAGAAGGATAAATTATCTGTTAAAAGGTATGGCACAACAAAACCAGTCTTAAATAGTAATTCAATTGAATGCCACGACATTAATCATCAACGATAATTGAAAAATCATTAGAATTTAACAGTGACTATGTAAACAACACTGAACCAATTTTGAAATATTCCAGATATTGCATTTCACGGATCTAAATCCAAAATCAAAATTGAAAAATCTAGAGAATGTACCAGTGACAAGTTAAAGTACAACAAGACACTCCTGAAATATTCCAACTCCTGCATTTCAACAAAAGAAATCCAAAATGAACTTTGAAAAATCAAGAGAATGTAACTGTGACAAGGTACCACGACAAAACACTACTGAAATATTCCAACTCTTGCATTTCACGAAAGAAATTCAAAATTAACTTTGAAAAATCAAGATACTGTAACTATGACATTGTATATCACTACAAAACACTACTGAAATATTACAACTCTTGCATTTCAACAACAGAAATACAAAAAGAACTTTGAAAAATAAAGAGAATGTAACACTAACAATGTAAAGAACAACAAAACCCTACTGAAATATTACAATTCATAAATTTCAGATAAATAAATAAAAAACGAACTTTTAAATATCAAGAGAATATAACTGTTAAAATGTAAAGCACAACAAATCACTAATTAAATATTCAAACTCCTGCATTTCAAAAAAAAAAAAAATATAAACTGAACTTTTAAACATCAAGAGAATGTAACAGTGACCAGGTAAACCACGACACAACACTACTGAAATATTCCAACTCTTGCATTTCACCAAATAAATTCAAAATGAACTTTGAAAAATCAAGAGAATATAACTGTGCTATGGTAAATCATGACAAAAAATTACTGAAATATTCCAACTCTTGCATTTCACGATAAAAATTCTATATTAACTTTGAAAAATCGAGACAATGTAACTTTAACAAGGTAAACCACGACAAAACACTGCTAAAATATTCCAACTCCTTCATTTCAACAAAATAAATACAAAATGAACTATAAAAAATCAAAAGAATGTAACTGTGACAATGTAAAGCACAACAAAACGCTACTTAAATAATCAAACTCTTGCATTTCAACTAAAGAAATACAAAAGGAACTTAGAAAAATCAAGAAAATGTAACTTTGACAAGGTAAAGCACAACAAAACACTACTGAAATATTCCAACTCTTGCATTTCAACGAAAGAAATTCAAAATGAAATTTGAAAAATCAATATAATGTAACTTTGACAAGTTAAACCACTACATAACACTACTGAATTTAATTTTGTTTAATCTCATTCGAAGACATTTAAAAAAAAAAGTTGAAAAAAATATATCATGTTAAAAAAAAAAAAAAATGGGGAGGGGGGGGGGGCAAAAATTTGGAGGGAGGAGGTGCCCAACGAGTTTGGGGGTAAGGGACCTTTGGGGAGTTAATGTCTCTGCTGGTTAGTGTCGTTGGTGCTTATGATACTTGATGGTTCGTACTCACATACACCCTACTACTTGTTTTGCAAGGATTTATAAGGTTTGTTCTGAATTTCATTATTGAACTTCTTTTATTACCATCTACATACCTCTTAGTATCAACTTTTTAGTATACTAAAACGTTAGACCCTATTTTAAATTGACAACACTGTTCAAACATCACTTGTGTATTATACAGTACACAATCAACCCATCTCCCCAAAAAATATTTTATTCAGAGATTTCATGTTAAAAAATTATCCAATCACTAATTAGAATCAATCACACTCCTATTATTCAAAACATTAATATTCCACCTCAAATACCTCATTCTATCAAATTTTCAACTTGATATGCGAAGCCTACTGGCAGGAACCAATGGGGAAATCCTCGCTCGTAATTGCTAATCACCTTAACCCTTTTATTCATCGTCAAGTACATGCTCCAAAAATATTTTATTCAGAGATTTCATGTTAAAAAATTATCCTATCACTAATTACCCCTTTTTTACTCATTAAACCAGACAAGACCCCCCGAACCAGACTATACCCAACAAACCAGACTAGACCAACCAAACCAGATTATACCCACCAAACCCGTACGCAAGTAACACCGGAAGGAACGTAAAGGCCGCAAAGTATAAGGTAACATACTACTGACCCAAGATACTGGTAGTGTGCTAAATGAGTGGAAAATTCCCTGTAGTTTCTACTTGTTGTAGGTATTTATGGTAAATGAGTGTTTATTGTCTATCAAGCTAGGAAAAACATACTAAAAATCTGTTAGATACAAACAGTCAGTAAACATGGAGTAAAAAAAAGAAAATATAATTTTCTTTAAAGGAGAATACCTAGTGTTCTAGGAAAACTTTAAGTACGTCCACTTAAAAGAAAGGTGATAACGGTGACGGTAGTAATTACAGAGGTATTAGCTTGATTTCTGCTTACAGGGTGCAGATGCTTAGCTTGATGATGCTTGTAAGACTAAGAGATGCGGTAAAATGAGTTTTATAGTCTATCTACATGCGTGCATCTAGGTGAGAGAACTGCTTGAATGTAGGTCCTATCCGTGTAAGGCATACCAGACAAGTACATGAAGTTGATTTGCTAAATATACGAGAATGATATTGTTATGGTTAAGGTAGAAAGTGAGGCTGCTTGTTGATTCGGTTTGGAATCGCGAGTAAAAAGTAGTTAGTTTCATCCTAGTTAATATGGATTATTTTAATGTACTTTATTCTAAGGGAAACAGCAATACTATGGAAGAATTTGGTTTCAAATTTAGATAAAAAAAAATTCTCTACATATAGATTATGCAGATAATTGGATTGTTCTCGGTAATAATATTAACAAAATAGAGGAATTTTTGCAGGTTTTGAAAGTTCAGAGTGCGAAAATAAATTTGAAAATTAATGTTAAGAAAGACAAAGTTGCTTAGACTAAAAATAAATGAGGTTGAAGAAATGATGGTCGGTAACAAAAAAATTGATCACGGAGACAGTATCCCTTACTAAGGTAGCATTATTATTGAAGTTGGTTGATAATGCAAAGATATCAAAAGTAGAATAGCCAAGGCATTTTTTTTTTTTTTTTTTTTTTTTTTTTTTTGCAGCTGAAAAAGTTTTAAAGGGTGGCAAGATATGTATCCAGACCTTGATTAAGATATTGGAAGCTACGATAATGACAGTGGCCAAGTATGGCTCTGGAACGTGGAGACAATTAGCTCTACAAAAATATGCTTCTATTCCACTTTCAAAGGCTATAATTAAAGAAAAGTTAAAATGTCCTTCATAATTTCTGCTGCTCCAGATAACTTACGTTCTGAAATGCCTGTTAGCAGTTGTTCTTTTGTACTTTGTTTTTATTTCTGATTATTATTTTTTTTTAACAATTAGTAAATATGATAGTATTTTCCAATTTTGGTCTTTTGTTTTTTGTGATCACATTTATTTGTTAGTTTTCCGTATTTAAAATCTACCCCATTAATTTTCAGGCCCTGGTATATTTATAAATACAACAGCTGGAGGCGTGAGTATTACAGACTCTAATACTTCAAAAAATTTTGGAGACGGAATAAAATACGTTTTTACTGATGAACTTCCAGATGAGGCCGGCGAATCAATAAGAAACTTGCATGATTTCTGTTTGTCTGGAACACAAGAACGACAAACATACCCGTTGAGAATTTTGGCTGAAGCAACTAAGGATAAGATAAATGGAGCAAGATGTGAAAAGGTATGTAATGAGTATACCATTCATACATGGAGGGATGAGGTTACCCCCTAATTTGTATGAAAGCCTGCCCCCCCTCCCCAACCCCTGGGAAATTGAAGAGCAGTGAACCTTAAAATGGACTTGCTTTACTTTGCTTTTTCGTGAAAGAGTGGATGAAAGAGGAATCTAAAAATTCCGCATCCTGTTGTTCCTCTTAGTAATTCAGCACCATCTATTTTATCAACCTTTAAATATTCTGCTGGGAATTCTCAATGGATGAATTCGTTAATGTTTGTAGCGACAATACAAAATCAAGATAGTTACATAGAACAGAAAGTAATTTTATAAGGTAAAGAATTAAACGCACTACAAGATTTATTGTAATGTCATCTGTTAATGTATATTAATAGTTTATAATCCGTAATGCAAACGCTTAGGGAAAAGCAGAATAAAAAGAAAAAGAGAAACACAACGATAAAAACAGGAAACACAAAGACATGAACAGAAACAGCAACACACAACAATTCCAAAGGAGTTGAGTGGGCGACCTCGATCTTATTATTATTATAATGTTTCCATAAATAATCATTTGTAGTATGACAGACCCCCCCCTGAAATTTTGGAGCCCCCAATAAATTCATGTACTGCTGGTCTTTGGGTCATTCGCGAGGAGACTAGATTAGAATGCGTGTACATTCCAAATTGTTTTTGTCACTTCACTATTATTTTAAACTAATGTACTGAAGAAGGGAGCATGCTACAAAATTCGATAGATCTTGCCTTTGAGCTTGGTCAAGTTTATTTTAAGCCTCTAAATGTGAAATATACTTGAAACAAGCTTGCAAAACAAGTTATTTGCAGAGCATATCCATGGTTTGTCTTGACATTGATCTGGCGACTGATATCAAGCCAAACTCAAAATCAGGCTTGGTTCCTAAAAACGTCTAAAAGCGCAAATAGAAAACATACATGACAACACAGAAACAACAACATAATATGTGTAAACTAAGACTATGAATGAGCAAACAGACGAATGACCTGGTGGTATGGCCCTAGCTCTTCAGTGCCTTTTGATAACGGTTTATCACGTGCTACAAAGTGCTACAATTTTACTTTTAATATCTAGTGCCTTTTAAGTTGACTTAGTGGCAAGTTTTCACTTCTGTTTCGATGATTCACTTGATTTCGGTTACATATTATTTTCGGTAAATACAGCAAGAACTTCAAACACCTAACCTGGAAAATAAAAGCAATCTTTGTTCTAAAAAAAAGACAATTGTTTCATAATTAATTCAATGAAGTAAATTAAGGTATATTATTTAAATTATGTTTTAATTGAAACCATAATAAAATAGACCCTTATCTGTTTAGGGTCAAGAGTAAAAGAAAGTAGGTGTATATACATCTAATTTGAATTTTTTTTTTTATAGAATCGTAAAAAATCGGTAGATTTTAGGAAAATATTTTCTGGGGGAAAAGCCTATAGCTTTCTCCTGTATTGAATAACATAAAATAATTAAATAAAAACAAAAGTAATTGGGTAAGAATTAAATAGAAAAAATTATGTTGATAAAAATGGTTGGATAAAAATAACGAGAGAGAAGGATTTTGGGGGATTCTAAGACTGGGTAGATTCCTTAAGCTAAGACTGGACCATATATGTCTTTTTCTCTAGGTTTATCATGGGTTGTATTTACGTATTTATGTGTTTAGTATTGGGTGCTATCGCTTTTTTGTCTGTTCGTTTTGTCATGGCTCTTGCTGGCTTTTGTAAAAATATATTACTATTACTATAACCATAAACTGCAGTTGAATTGAAACTCATCGCTTATGATCCATCTTTTGAACAATCCTACCCATTAAGATTCATTTAACGGTTTTATGCTTAAAGCCGCTCTATCAATTGTCCTAATTATCCGAGTATATCTTCATAACGTCTATTTTGTAGTGTATAAGTTGCCTTCTTTTTTACCCATATAGTTTTAGAACTTACAAAGATACTGAAGAGTTCCAATTTGCTTTGGCAATTAAATTGAAAATATTGATTTTCCTTTGAAGTTTTCCCTGTGATTTTCCTGTGAAGTCACTTTTGGTCAGATTATTCAGTTGGATTGCTGATATAAGTGCAACAGTTTTAAGATTCGCTTAACTGGGTTAATAATTCTGCAGCTGGCAATGCTGCACATGGACAACCAGTCTCAATTGTAAAGTGCTCAACATTAAGGAATGAACATTAAGGAACAATGAGTTGCTGCCTTACTTTATCTTATTCTTGTACATCTTGTACAAGAATCAAACCCTTATATCAATGCTCCACTGGTCTATTAAAGATTGGTATCTTAAAGACTTAGAAAATCTTGATAAGATTGGAAAAGATTCTTAGAAAATCTCTTGGAAAAGATTGGTACCTTAAAGATAAAAGCCGTAAGCAGCCAACTCTAAAGATCTTAAAGATTTTGAAAATCTTTAGTTGGCTGCTTACGGCGTATGTTCATGGGCTTATAACATACTTTTTGGAATAAGTCTGGCACTGTATTTTTAAAGATAAATTATGCTCCTAGAGGCAATTTATCACCCAATTCCATTTGAAAATGCCTATTTAGATAATGGGGGGAAAATGAAACTAGCTGTGGTTAGGACAAAATAAGCTTCAATAAGCACCTTTAAGCATAAAATTATAAATTACATCCAAAACATTTCCGCTATAGTTTGAACTGTCTATGTTTATTAATTTCTGTGCTCATAATTCGGTACTTGTGTCTTATAGCCACCACACTCAAGTTCTGTCGAAAAGTGAAGTTTGGTTAATGCTAATGAAATAAAACGAAATATGATGAAAGTATAATACTTTATCAGCAAAATTATGAAAACTACAACAAAGAATTATGGAAGGGTGGGCGCCCAGAACGCATTATATTTAATACATAACCTAAACTAACCTAACCAAAATACCAACTAATTATTTAATTAAAATATAGCTACTATTCAGTTTCCCACCGAGCCGAAGCTAATATTGTTCGGTATAAAGACCATGAAAACTGATTATTGTCTCATGTTCACGAAACAAGATCTGGAGTGTGGTGGCTATAAGACAAAAGTACCCATAATTCTCATTTAAATCCGTGAAAAAAAGTGACATATTTTCTGCTGTAAACTTCTGAAAACAAAGAACAACACCTTTGGCTTTAGAAAGGACAATTTAGTGGTAAAGCGAAACAGAATATGCCTTCATATCTCATCAAGCCTTCCTTTAACCGTTCAATTTCTCTCAAAATCGACTCCCCTCTTTTCAAGGGTGTTTAAACCCCTCTCACACCTCACACTAATAGGTCTTGATGATAAAATTTAAAATCAATGAACTTGAATATTTAGAATAGTGTAAATAATTTCTTACATCACACTGCTTTTCTATTTACGAAAAATTAAGAGAAAAAAACGTGTTTTAATTTAAACAAAGTAGTGATAGAGAATAAAAACAAACTACATATTAATTAATAATAAAAAAATGCGAATATTCCAACTCCACATCCGGGAGCCTTTATCAACGGAAAAAAAAGACAAAAAGTAATTAAATCATCTAAAGAAACAGCCGACAAAAGAAGACAACAAGAAAAAAAGACAAAATAAATAAATTAACTCACATCTTAATAAACTTCCAAAATACAACAACACTGTAACACAGAAACGACACCGAAAATGTCTAGCAGAGCAGATATTACTCCTCTATAGACTCAGATTGACAAATGAGATCTATCAAAAATACAGTACTATATTCATTTACAACAACAAAATCCCCGAAAAAAAGTCACATATTTTCTTCTTTAAACTTTTGAAAACAAAGAACAAGCCCTACGGTTTCAGAAAGGACAATTTAATGCTAAAACGAAACAGATTGTGCCTAGATATCTTATCAAGCCTTCCATTAATCGTTTAATTTTCCCCAAAATCCCTCCCCTCTTTTTGAGGGTGTTTAAACCTCTCACACAATTTATACAGATGTTCTCACACTAGTAGGTTTTGATGAGCAGGCTTAAAAATAATAACATTTGAATATTCAGAATGGTGTAATTTTTTTCAGGCTCGTTACCTTTTGTCGGCAACTTTAAACTTAACTTACATAATTGGAAACACAAGGAAAAACTGATTATTTATCTATTGTTACCGGAACTCTTTTTTTAAATTCTTATTTAAATCCACGAAAGAAAAAATATGTTTTCACTCCTCTGTCAACTTTTGAAAACAAATAACATTCCCTTTAGTCTCAGAAAGGACAATTTAATATTAAAGCAAAACAGAATATGCCTCACTTGCTCTTAATTTCCAAATGATCAATAGTTAAAAAGCATAGGTGTACATAAACTTAACTTCGTGGGGATCTATTGAACTTACCTATAGGAGAAGGCTTAATTTTGTAACAGTTCTTTCTCAGTTTTGTATAGGTCGCCGGAATCACAGGTAAAAATCTCCATCTTTTAAGATTTTGGCAAAGATATTCTTGGATTCTATAAATGTTTCCACCAATGCTGGGTTTCAAAACTTAAATAACTTGGGATAGTAAATATTCACTGATTTATCATCATAACAATGTCCTTATGAATTTGCTTTCAATGGGAAACGGTCAAGTCTTTAAACTTGTTTTCAGGAAAAATAGAGTAGCAGCTTCAAAATTCACATCATAGTCGAAATGAAATAATAACAATTACTTACCAATTTTTCGGCGGTAACTTTTTCTTTAATGCAAGTTGTTCTTTCAGACATTCCAGTCCAGAAGTGGTCAAGTATTAACCCTACATTTCATCTCAGCGTTTGTGGACACAATAAATGGTGGGACTTTAGAAGTATATGATGGTTCTGACTCAAGAGCTCCTCTTCTTGGTCGGTATATCATTACCAATGGGACCAGGCCACAAAGTATATCACCAAAGCGGACAAGCATGTTTATGAGGTTTACATCCAGGCCCAGGGCTAGAGTTCTATTGATGATGGAAATGCACTCAGCAAAAAGTAATTTGTTTTATGCAAAATTAATTAATTATGTTCTTTGTTTGATGAGTATGTGAAACCGATTAGGGAGGAAATTCAAGTGCTTTAATATGGGCTTACTTGGATTCAAAACTACGAGCAGCTCAGACAAAGCAATGTTGTTCAGCAGAGCTATAAAATTTATTAAACTTTGTTGTTGTTTTTGTTATTCAGAAATGAGCATACAAAATAAAAAAACAACATCTTTCTTGAAGACAAAGTGTGTATAGCATTCAACAATATAACCAAAACGGTACTTTTATGATATACGCCCTACCGCTCAAGTTGTTCATTCATTGTCGCATTATAGAACGTTTTTTTTATTAGTTTCTTTCAGCTTAGCGTGAGATAAGACAAAGACAAGTGACAGAATAGGTGGCAAATATATAATTTGGGCTATATATTTACACATTGGGGGTGGGTGGGGGGGTGGGTAAAGTATTTGTAAAGTGTGAAGGTACAAAACAATTCTTACTACATAATATGCAGAATAATTGTACCTAACACATTAGACATGCATACCCGCTAAACTTAACCCCCACCCCTAATGTGCAAATATATAACCCAAATGTGTTTCTAAAGTATTATATTTTTCTCTTACTTTGGTATATTTCATTAGGATTGAGCGTCAGAGAAACATATTAGCAGAACATTAGGTAGGGCGTATATCATACAAGTATCACCAAAACTAATCCAAAATCACATTTGAATATGATTCCTCTTCTCTCTTCTTCCTTTTCCTTTCTTTTATCCCGAATCCCAAAAATGAACTCCAACCTACCAACTGTTGTAGAGAAAATAAGCTTGGCTTTTGCCCTCTGCGAGCTACCAACTAATAAAAGCCTGAAAATACCAAAAACCCATCCCTATAATAAAACAACCAATCAAACTTCTTGCAGAAAAAAGCCAAAAACCTAAAGCAGAAAAATACCTATACTCTTCATTTCTTACCCTCCACAATAACCTAAATATAAACTCTACAAAAAGGTTCGAAACTCGTTTATCTCCACCATGGCCTTCAATTCATCTAGGAGATTATTCCATATTTTAGGTACAATATGATGGATAGAAAATTAAGATTTTGTTGTCACACTCTTGGGTTTTCTTAATATTGTAGAATTCCGTGTGCATACCCATATGTATTTGCATTAAATTAAGTTGAAAAAACAAGCCAGAAGAGTGGCAGGTTGAGTTCAAGTTTCTCTGAATCCAACTCAGGATTTTCTGTAAGCAAGAAACTCTTTTGTTGGTTATTTTAATGTAGGATTGTAGAGCAAACTCTTTTGTTGGTTATTTTAATGTAGGATTGTAGAGCTAGGCTAGTCTGGGAGTACTTACTGATGAAAAATAGGAAAATAAAACGAGACTACAGCTGATACATACAAGTAAACAACATAAATAAATATATGAAATTTTAGGGCTGAAGAAAAAAAGGAAAAAAGTTCCATAGATCTCGCATCTGGAATGCCACAAATGTTGTTTTGTTTCAATCAACTAGTAAAATGTTTTACTGAATGTAATGCAGGTAGGAAACCATGGGTTTTGTTTTCTGATAGAGATAATGAAGGAGACCACACTACCTTTCTATCATAAAATTGTTCCAATTGTTTATCAATTCAAATAGCAAGAACGAATAACGTTTTTATCAGTCTTGGCTGAACCTATGTGAGGTGAGGGCGCTGACTCGTTCAAAATTTATTTTAGGATTTTAGTTCTTAATATTCCTTCTATCGGTAAGTTTTTTTTTAGCAAGTTTGTTTTCTTTTTATTTGTTTTACGTTTCGCTGATGACGGCTATTGCATTATAGCTAGATATCTGCTTAGATTCTGTTCGCTTTGTTATTCACTGGCTTCACGAATTTCCTCATCATCTTCTCTTAGTTTGTTTGACATTCTAACAAAATGGAAAGATCTTTTTATTTGAATGGGCCACGTATAACGTATGCAAATACAGTTGAAAATAATTGAAATAAGTACAGGTTAAAGCCTTTTTCATAGAACTATTTTTACAAAATTTAATGAATTTTTCTTCATTTTCTTATTTGGTGGAACACCTTTTTTCGATTTAAACTATTTTAGCATGGACTAATTTTGAAAAATTGAACGAATTTTTCTTCATTTTCTAATCTAGCAGAAATACACTGACCTCTCAAACTAGTGTTAATAACCTAAAAGTTGACTCGACCATGGTAATGTTTACTAAGTAAGTTCAAGCTTTTGCTGTGCAGATTTTGAATTGTCATTTTCTTCTCCAATAGGCTATTATTATTACGAGTATGCACTACAGATGTTTTATTAAGCTATTTTAAAGGTGATTAATTTTTAATCCCTGATGCCTGTCTTTGAGGGTAAATCCTTTAATCTATCTTTTTACTCTACGAGGTTATTGGGGGAGGGGGCATTCCTGTCGAAAATCTTAAAGGTCCTACAGAAATATTACCTATTCCATGATCCTTGAAATATGCGTTGTTTACGTGAGAATCCGCCAAAAGACAAAAATCATAGAAAAAATCTAAACCTTACAAGGGTACATGCCCAGAATGCTCAAGGCCGGTGAAATTTTTTTTGTTATCTATTTTTATTACTGCCGCCTTGAAAGTCATCTTATTGGTTATAATAAGTGAAATGAAAACTATACCTTTTTCATTCTATTTTTCTTTTATTAAAGCTCATTTTTGGATCTAATCTCTGAAATAATTGTTGTATTGTTCATTAGGACTGAACCAATGTTTTTTTTTCTCAAGTAAATAAAGATCTTTTGCGCCACTTTTCTTAATGAGATAGTTTTTTTCAGGTTCACGGTCATTTGGAGTTTTTTTTCGCTCTGACGTAAGTTCGATAGTTTGACTCAGCAGAACCAAACATTTTTAATGCTGGGTTTATAGAAATACTTGCTAACGCCATCTAAGCCTACCCAGTCTCTCTAAACATACTTTAAATTGCTTGGTGTAATAAGTTTTGTTCTTAGAGCGTCCGTGATTTATAGATACAATTCTCAAGAAAAATGCTGTGTTTTCTTTTGGACAAGTCAACTTATTGCCATTAAAACGTTCGAGGAAAAGAGAAATGTTTTTTTTTTTTTATTTCTTTTATAGTTGCTGAACATTGCGTATTTTTACTTTACTTACTTTTTTACTACATAACTAATTATCAATTTTTTAATAATTACTTATTAACTACATTAATGACTCGATCTGTATTATACACTTGAACAAGTGAGAAGTAGAATTGATTAATTCCATAAAATGGACAGTGGAGAAATTAAAAAAGAATACTCTAGGTTTGATCTTAATGTTTTGATCCTCTGGGGAAAAAATATAGAATAATGCTTGAGTTGGGAAAAAACTTCAGCATACTGTAGTATGGGCTTGGTTGAATTGTCTTATAAGAAAACTTTCGCTGAATGGTAAAAATATCTTTTGTAGTTTTTTGGCATTAAGTCTTGCTTTTAGCGGATCTTCTTGTGAACATACAAAGTTATAGATCAACTGAATGCTTTGACGCCAAAATCTTGCAAGAAAGTAGACTTCAGTCAGATTGGCTTCTGAAAAGCTCATATAGATTTTTTCATCGTGAAACTTTACAAATATTAAAACCAATTATATTTAATTACGTTTAAACATCCGTTATTCTATTTTTTTTCAATGCTTACATCAATTCTGTTTTAATTTCAGACAAAGCTTATGACATCAATGTGACCAGTAGCATTCTGAATGATAATGGTGGTCGTGGCCTCTTAGTTGAAAATTTACGGAGTTTAGCGCATATTCAAAGCTCCAAAATTCAGCGGAATCAGTATGTCGCTGGTATCAACATCGTTCGGGGTGCTGGTGATTTAAATGTCACCACATCTTACATTTCTATGAACAATGGTGATGGTGTAAATGCAACATATAGTGGTGGTACAAAAAATATATCATATTCAGTATTTGACACGAATCAGGGCTATGGTGTTAGTTTTTGGATGAACGAGACGAGCGAGCACATAGCTTTTTCGCAGGAAACAGTTGTGGCTTACTCCACATTTGAAGAGAACTACTTAAGTGCAGTTAAGGTTGGTAATTTTTGCCAAACCGGTTTTGTGAATGTCTCAACTAATACGTTCAACATGAGCAAATGGTACGGTGTGGAGCTGGATTCGTGTTGGAAGAAAAATAGTGAATCAACTAAAGTGTTCATTGGCCATAATAAATTCTTTTCTAATAAGCAAGTGGGTATTTATATAAGTCCAGCTGTGAACCTAGATGGCAGTATAGAGCACAATCTCTTTAAAGAGCAAATAAAAGGATGTGTTTTTGTAAAAAATGATGACAATCATGAAACGAGCTTTCTTCCCTTGGAATTGTTAGTTACAGAGAATCGATTTGAGTTTAATGAAGGACAATTTGTCTTGTCGCTTGGAGTTTCTGATGTTGGGCCACAAAAAATTATCTTGACCAAGAACTGGATAAAGAAGAATATGATTAAACAGTCTCAAGAGATAGTTGCTCGAAATCGTATAGCTGCTGTGATAGTTATCAGCTCTCAAAATATCACCGCCATCTAGCTGATCCTGGAGCTAATCTAGATTGTTCGAGAAATTGGCTTGGCTCCAGAATGGAGAGTGTTGTTTACTATCGCCTTTTTGATAGAAAAGATCGATATACTTTGGCTCGTATTGAATATAGGCCTTTTTTGTTGCATGATACTAATTATGATACAGAAGCAGAGTTGATTGAATATAGATTTGTACCTGATTTTATTCAAGGAAATGTGATAGGTGGTGAAGTGGAAGGCCACCGCGAGCTGCCTACAGAACCCGGTGTTTATACTGTTACGAGAGATATTACTGTTCGACCAAATGCTAAGTTGATTGTACATTTTGGTGTTACTTTACTGTTTGAGCCTTCTATTGGTATAATGGTTGCTGGTGAGTTCTTTCTCCTTTTTCCTTAGGTCAGTGAGTTACTACCCAGTTAGATTTATAAGACTAGAAAAAAGGGGGTAGTCTTGACAAAGAAAGTTGCCCTAGAATTGTCATAAAGTATGCCATGACTGCCCCAAGGTTTCTTTTTTAGCCTTAAAAAGTTCAATTTTTTCGGGTAGTAAGAAAGCAATTATTATTTTGACTAATTAATGCAGTTAGAGGTAAAAGTATTTTTCTTTAAGATTTTGTATTATATTTGTGTTCTGTGGTTTTTTAATCTGACAAATCTTATAGGACAGAATAGTAAATCTTTCTTTGCATTCAGCAACTTGAAACCTATTATCTCTCAAATTTTTAGCTTTGCAAGTGTATATTTTACAATTTTTATCATAATTTGATGACAAAATCATTTTGTCAAATATATTGTGGTGCAGAAACCGTGTATCAAATATTAAGTCCTGCGCATACTGAACTTAATCCGCTGCACCTTTCATCAATTAAAATGTAAATGGGGGCTGAGATTTGTTAGACAGAGAGGCATTGACACTACTACTACTACTACTAACAACTCACTGCTGCACCAAATGTCCAGGTTTATTATTCTTTCTCAATTTTTGAACATGTCAATACAATATTTTACTATTATGCCGTCTGGCTGTATCTCCCAGTTCTTGTGTAATTTTATCCCTGACCTCCACTTTTTTATTTCACATTTTAATGCTTTTTCTACTCTTCTTACATTCCTCTTATTGTCATGTGGTCTATCTCTCAAATACTTCTGTGCAAACCCCTCCTGTTTTATACTAAACTTTAAGCATTTTCACTAATATTCCTAGCTGCGTATCTAACTTTCCTTTATAAACGCCATCTGCTACTTTAGAAGCTGTTTTCCTAAAAATATTCCATCTATCTTCTATATTGTAAAATTTTAGACCATCAAGTTTAATATTAAACTGTTCCTTGAATGTTTCTCTCAGATTCTCACCGTGTTTTATTTCCCTGGATCCATTTTTGGTCTTTTCAAATTTTCTAGGATTTCTCACACCTTTTATGCTGTTGGGTGTCACATGTTTTTAGCTTATATTTGCTGATTTCCACACTTTTTATTTGATTTGGGACCTGCTACTATGAATAATATATAGAAAAGTTGGAAATTTATGTTACTGAGCATAAATCAATTTAGTGGTAAATTAAAAATAGTCGACAATTTTAAGGAATTTTCCTTAATATCTTTAAGTATTTCTTATTTTAAGTAATTTCGTCCTTATAATTTTATTTTCGTAATTTAAACTTGAATTTCGCCAAACTATCTCACGTAATGTGGTAACCACTATTGGAGTAAGTGAATTGCTCAAAACTTAACTAACAGAATAAGTTTCCATGTTCTAATTTATGCTATAAAAGCAGAGTTAAGAACAAGTTATAACAATAGTAGGTTTACAATATGTGCAAAAAAAAACACAATTCCACGATTTTAAAATGAGGCAGAGAAAAAAGTAAAAAAAAAGTTAATATATTGCTTAATCTTCAGATTTTGTAAATCTTCATCCAGACAGCTGGATAAATCATCTTATGAAACGTTTATTCTAGGTGAACTTGTTGCAGAAGGATCTGACCTGCAAAGAAATCCAATAGTTTTTACGCTGAAAGGAAACGAAAGGAGTAAACGAGATAATACTTTAGACACCATGCATCCTCGGGCCGCTATCTTTTCTGATGTACAACTTGTTGGTGGAAAAAACCCATTTGAAGGTCGCTTGCAAGTTAAAGTTGGTGGCATTTGGGGTACTGTTTGTCGTCGAGGCTGGAATATACAAGCAGCCGCTCTTGCTTGCCAGCAAATGGGCTGGACACTAGACCCTAGGTGGGATATGCAACCATATGAGCTTCCACCCGATGGCTATGATGTGCCAGTGCTGATGAGGTATTACAAGATTTGATAATTCAGTTTCTTTTATAAATCATTGCTTGTTTGGAACTGTCTAATACGGCTCCGAAGCCCAAAAACAAACAATAAGAGCAGAAGAATAAAAACAAAAACGAGAAAGGAGAATGACAGCACTTTAGAGCGATTTCTAAAACCTAATAAATATGTCTCGTGAAGAGCAAGACAGAAGAGGAATGGTTGCAAGATCAAGATTTTCCATTCAAAATTTTAGAGGTGCCCTTACAAATTTAAACACGTAACCTCTTTTTCAGTTCAGACTGCTGCCCTCTTTATTGCTTAGAAATGAACTCAGAAACGAGTCCTGATGAGATTTGAAAATAATTTATTGTCAATTATAACCCGAATACAAAAGAAAAACATTTGCAAAAACGAAAAGGTCGGCGGAGGTAGGGATGGGTTTGGGGTGACTGCTCAATAAGCATTTTATGTGCCAACAATAGTATCTATTAAGTTAAAAGAACAAAATGATAGGAGATGTTGGAAGAACTAACGTTTTTTAGAATATATGCTTCACACAGAAGCTTCTTAAACTGCGCTTTATTAATCGAGAGTTATTGCACTGAAAAACTCTTAAGAGTCGCGTGTGGCAATTGGGTTGCAGTTTGTCCAAGCCTGTTGGGGCGGGAGCCGGCGTTTCTCCCACAGAAACTCCCTGTGGAAAATTACCCCCCACCCCCTGAAAAATCCCCCCACGTGGAAAATTGTTAGAGATGTTAAGAGGTATGTCAAACACAATCAAAAGACACTTCCCTCCCGCGGCATGAAGTAAAACTTGCAATAGAATGAGATCTTTAAAACTGAAATCGCAAAATTAAAACTGAAGTTCTAGTGCCCTTTATAAGAGTCAGAATAATTGGAGACCCCCTTCCCCAACCAATCAAAAATTTTTGATAGCCATTTTGTTCAAAAAAACCTCAAAGGTCAAATAGCCTTGTCTTCTTGGTTGACAACTCCCCTTCCAGGCCCTTGGCAAGGACTGTAAGCTATGCAAGTTACCCATTTTTAAGATATAAGGTTTTTTATTAATAAAAAAGGGCATGTTTGATCTTGGATCTCCCAAAAAGACTTGGAATATTAAGGTAAAACATTTAAGAAATGTTGAGAGTGATCTCCCCTAAAAAATCCAAACATGGTCTTCCCCTTTTCTGGAAAATTCCCTCCGGATAATTCCCCCCATGAAAAGTTCCCCCACACGCAAAATTGAGCAGCCACAGTGAAAGCAAACAATAGAAACATTAAATTATCGATCAGGTGTCCTAAGGGTTAGGAAAAGGGCCATATATCAAAAACAGTTTTAGGACAGGGGCTGGTTGGTCTCCAATCACTTTCAACTTATAAAAAAAAGACCAAAAATCTAAATTTTCGATCGAATAAGTATCCTTTGAAGTTTCTACGACCATGAGGGGAGGTTTGGGATGTAAAAGGGGCAGCCCCCCTCCTGCCCATAAGAAATTCTGTACATTTTGAGGTTTAATGTTACTCTTTACTTTCATATTAACAAGGTAAACCAGAAATATTCCCAGAATTCAAGAGGGATTAAATATCAGTGCTACCTCCATCCCCCCGCCCCTTCCTTAGAACTAACTCTGTATTTACCTAAGGGTTCAAAGAGAGTTAGGATATTTTGGGATTAAACCACAGCCTTTGAAGCATCTGCACCTTTCTCTAATTGCAATTAAATAAAAAAACAAGTTTTTTCAACTGAAAGTTAGGAGCAACATTAAAATTTAAAACGAACAGAAATAATTACGTATATAAAGGGGGTTGCCCCCTCCTCAACACCTCAATCTTTACGCTAAATTTTTTTAGTACTTTAAAAAAGGCGTCTTATTGTTCTAATTAAACGACCCTTGCGTTTCAGGAGTCATCCTTAAATAATTGGGACAAAATTTAAATTTTCGCGTAAAGAGCAAGGTGTTGAGGAGGGAACAATCCCCTTTACATAAGTAATAATTTCTGTTCGTTTTAAGTTTTGATGTTGCTCCTTGCTTTCAGTAAGGAACATTTAATTTCTGTTTATTTCATTTCTGATCATTCTGATCCAAATAACAAATACTATGCGTAAACAATGGGCAAATTTTATAACTTATAGACCTTATCCCTTGGGCTGTGGGGGGGGATGTTATACCCAAAGACATAGTTATTGGGCCTTACAACTATCGTGAACAAAATGGATATCTAAAATTTTTTATCGGACGATTTCGGAAAAAATATGGCGGGGTATGGGGCCTAGTTGCCCTCCAATTTTTTGGTCACTTAAAAAGTGCACTCGGACTTTTAATTTCCGTTTGAATGAGCCCTCTCCCGGTATTCTAGGACCACTGGGTTGGTACGATCATCCCTGGAAGAAAAAAAGTAAACACGCATCCGTGATCTTACTTCTGGCAAACATTACTAAATTCCCCATTTCTGCAGATTGGAGCTTGAAAGCTATGATGTAGGCTTCTCTGATACGCCGAATCTGATGGTTTAATTTTCATCAAGATCACTTGACTTTTAGGGGGTGTTTTCCCCTTTTTTCGAAAATCAGGGAAATTTACTCAGGCTCGGAATCTTTGATGGGTAAACTTAGTGAAATTTATATATTTGAAATCAGCATAAAAAGCCGATTCTTTTGATACATCTATTGGTATCAAAATTCTGTTTTTTAGAGTTTCGGTTACTATTGAGCCGGGTCGCTCCTTACTTACAGTTCGTTACCACGAACGGTTTGAAACTTGAAGAGACCCTTGCTGTAGAGGTTTCAAGCTCTCATCTACAAATATTGGGAATTGTGTATTTTTTCCAAAGAATGATCATGGTTAAAAACAACGACAATTAAAACAACAGGGAATTTACCTAAGACAGTGAAATTTGTTTAGACCTTAAAAACATTTAAGCTCTGTATCCAAGAGCCGTCCTCAGCAAACTACGTATATATATGAAGTAAAACTTGGATAAAATGACATCTTTCAAACTTAAATTTAAAATTGAAACAGTCCCAATTTTACTGTTTTTGTGATGGAAAGGCAGTTTGGTCTTCGTCGTTATTTAAAACCAGGGATGAAGGGAGGGATTTCCTAGAGGGGGAGGAAGTTTTCTGGGAGGAGCTTTCCTAAATTAATCAATAAATTCTTTTTATTTGTCCTTCTTCCTCTTTGGATGTAAGATTTTTTACATGGAGAGAATGTTACGGAGAAATTTTCCGGGGGAAATATTCAGAGGGGATCAAATTATCTGGCAGGTTTTTGCAGTGAAAAAATGTAGGTAATGTCCACAAGGCTGCTGCAAGGTGATACCTCCCTTCTTATTGCACAAAAATATTTCTGGCATTTATTTTAATGTTTCATTTAACTGAAGTGATTTACTTCGTAATACAGCGATGTCTTAATAAAGTTGGGCGGTAGGTTGGTGTTTAGGGGGAGGGAGGGGGTAAGATGCCTAAAGCAGTGCGTTTTAATGGCATAATTTTCTAAGCCTCAGAGAGCCTTTATACGAAAATAATTGAGTTTTTGGGACTAGTTGTCTAATCCTTCTTGGTTTTCACGTGTACTTTTGGTATATGCCTTTATCATTGGTGCTAGGGGGAGGGGGAGTAGTAGTGCCCTAGTAGTGACCAAGTTGATTTAGGTTATGTTTGACGAAATTATGTACAGTGAGGTATAATTTTGCATAATCTATTATGAAGGAGTGTTCTCAACATGCCCTAAAAGTTAAAACTTAATACCTTCAGCAGTTTTCAGATATTGCAGATACGCCTTTTTGAAAAATTGGATGAACATAGTATATTTTGATTAAGTTAAACATATTCCTAAACTTTTTTTGAATTTTCTCCTTAATACAATAGACCTTTTCGAACACACTTAGAATCAAACATTCGCCCTTTTCCTAACAGGATAAATTGTTCAATTTACAATCCTTTCTTTGGGGGCTTTGGTGGGGAAGGGGCATAGTTACTAGACCTTTTCCCTGTCTTGAATAAAATCGCATTTAAAAATTTTGACCAGTGTTGAGGGGAGGGGGCATCTAAAAGGGCAAAGGAAGAGCATTGTAGCCCTCAAATAATTTTTAAACATACCCTATATGTTTTAACTTAATTCCCTCAGTCGTTCTTAAGATATTGGAGATCCACCTTTTTTATAGACTGGACGCATATAGTGCCTTTTGATTTAGTTTAAAATACCCCTCAACATTCTCCGAAGTTCTCCAGAATCAAAACCTTCCTTTTTTCCTAACGATAAATCCTGCACATAAACAATGGATTTAATTGCAGAATTTACAATCCTTGCCCCGGATGTGGGGGACATGGCATCCCTGGAAGCAAAGCTATTAGACCTTTTGACTAGTTGGAACAAAATGACAATTACAAAATTGTAACCATTGTTAAGGAGAAGGGGTGCATAAAAAGGGCAAGTGGGGGGGCGGGGTGCACTCCAGTCTCTCTTCAACTCCCCCTTAACATACATTGAAAGTTTCAACCTAATACCATCAGTCGTTGCTTCGATACTTTTGATATTCCCTTTTCATAACCAGCAAGGGCAAAGTGTGTTTTGGTTGTGTTTGGAATCCCTCAACATTTCCTTAAAGTTTCACCTTAATATTCTAAGCCGTTTTGGAAGATCCAGGATCAAACAAGCTCTCTTTTCTTAATACCTAAAGCCCTCATACCTTAACAATGGGCAACTTGCATAGCTTTCACCCCATGTCCAGGGGCTGGAAGGGCTGTCAACCCTTGAGAGATTGTTATTTGACCTTTGGACTATTTTGAACAACATTACAATCTCAAAATTTTATTGGTTGTGTTTGAGCAAAAACGGCTTGAGGGGGGATACCCTCCAATCACTTGACTCTTAAAAACAACGCTAAAACTTTAAATTTGCAATCGAATTAGCCCCCTCCGAAGTTTGCACTACCATCCCTTCCATAGGGAATTCCTCTCGGAAAAAAATGATAAATAATAGTACATTTAAGCCTTATGGCTCTTTACTATAGGCAACGCTATAGCATTGCCTCTGATTTAAACAGGAGAGTAGAACTTCCAATTTCCCTTCTAATGAGCATCTGAAATTATCCAGAGAAAATATGGGGATGGGGAGGAATTTTCGGGGGGGGGGTTGCCTAGCTCCCGTTGGGGCATATGGCTAAATTTGGATTTCTGTTACCTTGGTAAGTAGTTGAGTTTCTGACCGGCAAGGGGAGAAGAATGGGGACTCAGTTGAGTTTCTTAACCACAAGTGAAGAAGAATAGGGACTTATAGACTCTTTTCAAAATAACGGAGAGAAGACATATTGCTGACTGATTTAGGACCATAGAAATGGGAAATTAGGACTGTAGGGAGATTCACTGAGTGCGCTAAACATAGAAACATATCTGTGTTGGTGATATAGTGTCTGGTCAGACGCCTCGGGATAACGTCACCGTAAATGAAAAATAGCTTTGACTGTTCGGCTCTCAATTTTTTGTTTCTTTAGCTCCCATATCAAAGAAAAATAAACCAAAGTCGGAGTTTTGTAGGTTCAATGGAAAAGCTTTCTTGAACTGGCATATAAATTATAAATTGTTATAAAAGATGTAATCGTTTTTTGATCATAGGCAGCGCAAAAATAAAATCAAATTATCTACCAAGCGTAGATTATCCACCCCGATTTCCAATCGAATGAGCCCTTTTCGAAGTCCTTGAGTTTTACTCTGGGGACATATAGGGTTTTTATAGAAAGTGTGGTCATATAGACTTCAAAGGGG